>NW_015174903.1:81239-82587 GCF_001447785.1 Gekko japonicus
CCCTCTTCTCCTGCCTCCTCCTGGCTGAATGAGGGCCGGAAGCGGGGCGGCCGGAAGCAGGGGGCGGGGCTTCGTCGTGTGCCCCGCCCCCGCACCTCACCCGGGGGAACTGCGATCCCCCGCGATCCCGCCCGAAATGACCTCTGCTCTCAAAACCTTCTGGCCTGAAAATCTTCTTGGTCTCTGAGGCGCAACTGGACTCAAATCTAGCTCATCGGCTGCCGGCCAACCAGGCGACCCTCTGAAACTGTCCTAAATTTGCCTGTATTGGTGTGAGAGCCAGTTTGGTGTAGTGGTTAAGTGCGTGGACTCTAGTCTGGGAGAACCAGGTTTGATTCCCCACTCCTCCACTTGCAGCTGTTGGATGACCTTGGGCAAGCCGTAGTTCTGATAAGAGCTGTTCTTGAAAAAGAGCCATTTCTGTCAGAGCTCTCTCAGCCCCACCTTCCTCACAGGGTGTCTGTTGTGGGGAGGGGAAGGGAAAGGAGTTTGTAAGCCGCTCTGAGACACCTTCGGGTTGTGAAGAGCAGGGTATAAATCCAATCTCTTCTTCTTCTTCTTCTATTTGTTACCCTTCACCCTCCTGCTGCCTGTCTCCCCCTACAATATTTAGCCTGCTTGGGGCAAAGACCAGCCTTTTGCTTGCTTCCTCTGCTAAGTGCCATGTCTATGCGGAGAAAGCAATACAGCACTTCTAGAAGGGCCTCCGCGGCCATGTCGCCTCTTCTTTCCTGGGCGCAGCTGCCTTCCTCCTTTGGCAAAGGAGGTTTCTGACACAGAGAGCGGAGAGACGCTGGTAGCAAATTTTGTGGGCAAGGCTCTCTCGGGCAGATGCAAATCGGACCACTTTTGGACGGTCTGATCGTGCAGGCTTCAGAGGAAAGCTCCTTCCAACGGAGGCATGCGTTTCTCCCTTCCCGCGTCTGGCGACATTAACAGGTATGTTCATTCACTGTTGAATTCAGTGCGGCCGATTCTGGTTGAAATCTTCCAGCATCTCCCCACCCCCCACCCCTCAGCAGCGCACAGGGGAGGAGAGCTGCATTGTCAAAGTTTTGATGCTTGCATCCACAGGATGTGAAAGAGCAACACGGAAGGCTTGTGCCATACAGGACGGGCATCTCTCTCTCTCTCTCCCTCTCTCTCTCTCGTATTTAAAAGTTTGGGTTTCCTGAAGAGTGGGACTTGCTTTCATTGTAACAGTTTTGTGTCGTGGTTAAGTGCGCGGGCTCTAATCTGGGAGAACCGGGTTTGATTCCCCACTCCTCCACTTGCAGCTGCTGGATGACCTTGGGCAAGCCGTAGTTCTGTCAGAGCTGTTCTTGAAAAAGAGCAGTTTCTGTCAGAG
>NW_015174903.1:83248-85448 GCF_001447785.1 Gekko japonicus
GTCCGACTCTTCGCGACCCCATGGCCCATCTCCCGCCAGGCCTTCCTGTCTTCCGCCGTCCTCTGAAGTTTGCTCAACTTCATGTTCGTTGCATCGATGACACTGTCTAACCATCTCATCCTTTGCTGTCCCCGTCTTCTTTGACCTTCAATCTTTCCCAGCATCAGGGTCTTCTCCAGTGAGTCCTCCCTTCTCATTGGGTGGCCAAAGACCAATAAGAGGTTCAGGGTGTAAGCTCTGACTCTCCAAACCTTCTGGCCTGAAAATCTTCTTGGTGTCTGAGGTGCAACTGGACTCAAATCTAGCTCGTCTGCTGCTGGCCAACCAGGTGACCCTCTGAAACTGTCCTAAATTTGCTTGTATTTGTTACCCTTCACCCTCCTGCTGCCTGTCTCCCCCTACAATATTTAGCCTGCTTGGGGCAAAGACCAGTCTTTTGCTTGCTTCCCCTGCTAAGTGCCATGTCTATGTGGAGAAAGCAATACAAGGCTTCTAGAAGGGCCTCCTCGGCCACGTCGCCTCTTCCTGGGCGCAGCTGCCTTCTTCCTTTAGCAAATGAGGTTTCTGACACAGAGAGCGGAGAGACGGCTTCCCCTGCTAAGTGCCATGTCTATGTGGAGAAAGCAATACAAGGCTTCTAGAAGGGCCTCCTCGGCCACGTCGCCTCTTCCTGGGCGCAGCTGCCTTCTTCCTTTAGCAAATGAGGTTTCTGACACAGAGAGCGGAGAGACGCTGGTAGCAAATTTTGTGGGCAAGGCTCTCTCGGGCAGATGCAAATCGGACCACTTTTGGACGGTCTGATCGTGCAGGCTTCAGAGGAAAGCTCCTTCCAACGGAGGCATGCGTTTCTCCCTTCCCGCGTCTGGCGACATTAACAGGTATGTTCATTCACTGTTGAATTCAGTGCGGCTGATTCTGGTTGAAATCTTCCAGCATCTCCCCACCCCCCACCCCTCAGCAGCGCACAGGGGAGGAGAGCTGCATTGTCAAAGTTTTGATGCTTGCATCCACAGGATGTGAAAGAGCAACACGGAAGGCTTGTGCCATACAGGACGGGCATCTCTCTCTCTCTCTCCCTCTCTCTCTCTCGTATTTAAAAGTTTGGGTTTCCTGAAGAGTGGGACTTGCTTTCATTGTAACAGTTTGGTCTCAGCCCCACCTACCTCCCAGGGTGTCTGTTGTGGGGAGGGGAAGGGGAAGGAGTTTGTAAGCCGCTCTGAGACTCCTTTGGGTAGTGAAGGGCGGGGTATAAATCCAATCTCCTCTTCTCCTCCTCCTCTTCTTCTTCTTCTTCTTCTTCTTCTTCTTCTTCTTCTTCTTCTTCTTCTTCTTCTTCTTCTTCTTCTTCTTCTTCTTCTTCTTCTTCTTCTTCTTCTTTCCCATTGCATGTCAGCTATCAAATACAGGAATAGCTCTATGCTAAGCATGAAATGAAGGTTCATAGGTCTTTTTTAAAATGTGCAACCAGTAAACTCGGGTGCTTTCCCGCAGTTCAAGGAGTCTTGCAAAAGTTGAACTCCGTTAGCTCCTGTAAAAGTGACTTGAGAGTCATGCAACAAGTGAGCTGTCTGGATGGCTCAGCCCGCTTTCCCTCTCCTTACAGACGTTCCTGGCAGATGACAGGGCTCAATGTAAGTCAGGGTGTGTCTGTGTGTGTGTGTGCGCTAGGCCCCCCAATAAATGCCACCCACCACTAATCAAAGCAGGCAGCTTTTAACCCTGGACCATACAAATATTGACATATAGCTCTGTAGCCTGCAATCTATAAAAACAAGGAATTTAAGTTGGAGAAAGGTAAGACTGAAAGCCCAGCCCTTGAAAAAAATGCATGGCCTGAAGTCACAGTTTTCTAGAAGCAGAAGGAAATGGCTCAGATGGTCCAGTTTGGTGTAGCGGTTTAGTGTCGTAAGAGCCAGTTTGGTGTAGTGGTTAAGTGTATGGACTGTAATCTGGGTGAACTGGGTTTGATTCCCCCACTCCTCCACTTGCAGCTGCTGGATGACCTTGGGCAAGCCAGAGTTCTGTCAGAGCTGTCCTTGAAAGGGCAGTTCCTGTCAGAGCTCTCTCAGCCCCACCTACCTCACAGGGTCTCTGTTGTGGGGAGGGGGGAAGGGGACGGAGTTTGTAAGCTGCTCTGAGACTCCGAGTGAAGGGAGGGGTATAAATCCAATCTCCCCCTCCTCCTCCTCCTCCCCTCCTC
>NW_015174903.1:85623-93812 GCF_001447785.1 Gekko japonicus
CCTCCTCCTCCTCCTCCTCCTCCTCTTCTTCTTCTTCTTCTTCTTCTTCTTCTTCTTCTTCTTCTTCTTCTTCTTCTTCTTCTTCTTCTTCTTCTTCCAGGTTAACCCGATCTCTCAGACCTCGGAAGCTAAGTAGGGTTGGCTCTGATTAGTATTTAGGTGGAAGACCACCAAGGAAAACTGAGGTTGCTATGCAGAGGCAGGCAATGGCAAACCACCTCTGTTTGCCTCTTCCCTTGAAAACACACACAAGGAGGAAATCGCTTAAAGGCAGGATTCCGGCCTTCTTGCATTAAGACAAAAAGGGTTTCCATCCCCCCAAGGGCACTTGTATGAATGTATACAGACAGCAGCTACTGACTAGGGCAAGCCTGAAGAGCAGCTTTGACTTGGGTTAATAAAAGGCCAGTCATTGAATGATTATGACGCTGCGGAGCTGACAGCCACTAGCTTAGGCTTGAGTTAAAGGTGGGACTTCACGTCCTCACAGCATCTCATTTAAACCGGGCTGTTACCCAACATGCCTAGCTGCTTTGGATGGCTACTAGTGCCAATTAAACGAGGCTTTGATTCCCCCACTCCTCCACATGCAGCTGCTGGTGTGACCTTGGGTCAGTCACAAGTTCTTTTTTCTTTTTTTTTAATCCCCCTGAGGGGAATTTTTAATTGATTTTTTCATACACTACAAACTAAACTGAAAAAAAGGGAAGGGAACTACATCTAAGGAGAAAGAAAAAAGACCCACTAATAACTAAAAACCCAAGAGTGGAGATCAATACATAAGCTTAAAAGGTAAAGGTAAAGGTTCCCTTGCTCGAAAGCCAGTCGAATCCGACTCTAGGGCTGCGGTGCTCATCTCCGTTTCCAAGCCGAAGAGCCAGTACTGTCCGAAGACGTTTCTGTGGTCATGTGGCCGGCATGACTAAACACCAAGGCGCACGGGACGCTGTTACCTTCCCACTGAAGTGGTACCTATTTATCTACTTGCAATTTCTTGCTTTCAGACTGCTAGGTTGGCAGGAGCTGGAACTAGAGATGGGAGCTCACTCCATCATGCGGCACCCGGGTCTCGAACTGCTGAACTACTGACCTTCCGCAGCCTGCAGTTCAGTGTCTTAACCACTTGAGCCACCACAGCTCCTATAAGCTTATCCCGATGTTATTCTAAAAATGCTAATAATACATTGAACATAGTCGGTTATGCTAAGTTAATTACCTTTCAACCATCCATTTAACTGTTTGAAGAAATCCCCAGAGCCTCCCAAAGTTGTTTCAGAATTTTCAGGCACAAATCAGAGTCCTTCAGCCATTATTTATTCTTATCTTTTCTCATCCTCAGTTTATATGGACTTTTGGGGGCGGCCGCCCCCTTTTCAGAGAGTGAGTCCTCGTCAGAAGACCCCCGAGCCTAACTCGCCATCGGATTTGCTTTCTTCTTCATCCTTCTTGTCCTCAGCTGGTAATTCATGGAGATCTCCAGGCTCCACCTGGAGGTTGGCAACCCTAAAGGTACAGGCAGCAGCCTCTCTGCTGAAGGTCAGGTCTTGGATGTCGAGCTTTCCAGGCAGTTATCAATTAAAGAATAAATACCCAGGAAGCAACATCGCGGAAGGTGCAGAGACGGAAGCCAGAGAAGGAGGGAGACGGCTCAGGTATAGAGCACTTCCTTCAATGCAGAAGGTCCCGGGTTCAAGACCAGGCATCGCCAGCCAAAAATGGATCTGGGATGGAAAGTGTTGGGGATGATCTTTCTCTGCGTGAGACCCTGGAGAGCTGCTGCCAGTCTGTGCTGAGCGACACGGGCAGGGGTCATTTCGTAGAAAAAGAGGTGCAGGAGCTCATTAGCGTAACTCATTACCATAACTTATTTGCATATGCCACACCCCCTGACATCACTGGAAGTGTGTCAGAAGAAGGCAACACCCATCACACAGGCTCCACTGGACTGTTTTGGATTGCAGAGGAGGGAGAGCTTGTACCTGAATAAAACGTGGTCTTAAAGGTGCCACTGGACTGTTTTGGACTGGGGGGCTGGGGTGGCTCTGCAACTTACCTGGCTGCTTCTTGCTCTGACTGAGGGCTGCTGGGACTCCGGCTCTTTACTGCCGGAACTCCGCTCCTGTGCACTCCTGCAGGAAATGACCCCTGGACACGGGTCAGTCGTCTGACTCACTGGAAGGCCACTTCCCGTACTCAACAGGAAATCTGCCTGTATCGGGTGAGAGGAAGCAGATGATCGCTTGCCGTCTGCTCACCTTTTCCAGATGCCTCATGCAGCCGCTCTAACCACATCAGAGGGTGTGCAAGCTCCGGCCACCCACACCGAAAAGATGCAAAAGGAGACAAAGAGACGGGTGTAAATTCCTGCCATTTGAACAGGGCACACGGCCTCCCCGAACCAGCAGGGCTGAGCCGGTTGTGCGTTAGGGGAGGGCAAGGCAGAGGGGGAGGAAGAAAAGAGACCATCTACACATGGCAAGATCCAGTCTCTCACCACAGCTCAGGAAGGAAGTCTGACCTGGAAGCTTTTCTAGAAGGTTCAGGGTTGCCAGCTCTGGCTTGAGGAATTCCTGGAGATTTGGGCGTGGAGCCTGAGGAGAGCCAGGTTTGGGGAGGTATGATGCCATAACGTCCACCCTTCAAAGCCGCCATTTTCTCCAGGGGAACTGATCCAGGGGCCATTTCCTGCAGGAGCGCACAGGAGCGGAGCTCCAGCAGTAAAGAGCCCAGGGGGCGGGCACATGCAACAAACCCCACCCCCTGCTCCCAGCAGCTCTCAGTCAGAGCAAGAAGCAGCCAGGTAAGTTACAGACACCCCCCCCCATAGATAGCAATCCAAAACAGTCCAGTGGCACCTTTAAGACCAAGGTTTATTCAGGTACAAGCTCTCCCTCCTCTGCGAGGACAGATATGCACATTCCCCCCCCCCATAGCTACTAATCCAAAACAGTCCAGTGGAGCCTGAGCGGTGGGTGTTGCCTTCTGACACACTTCCGGTGATGTCAGGGGGTGTGGCCTAATGACACACTTCCGGTGATGTCAGGGGGTGTGGCATATGCAAATGAGTTATGCTAATGAGCTCCTGCACCTCTTTTTCTACAAAATGACCCCTGAACTGATCTATGATCTGGAGATCAGCTGTAACTATGGGAGGTCTCTGTGTGCCACGTGGAGGTTGGTTGCCAGCTCCAGGTTGCGGAATTCCTGGAGATTTGGGGGTGGAGCCTTGAGAAGGTTTGACGAAGGGAGGAACCTTAGTGGGCTATAATGCCACAGAGTCTGCCCTGCCCTCCAAAGCAGCCATTTTCTCCAGGGAAGCTGATCTCTGTCATCTAGAGATCAGTTATAATCCCGGGAAATCTCCAAGCCTTGTCCAGACATTAGCAAACCTGTTTTGAGAGTAACATGTTATGAAAAATGCAAAGGAAAACCTTTGCAATTTTATTTTCTTCATGGAATCCTCGCTTGAAATGAGAGACAAGTTCCTTTGCACCTAAGAATGTAAGAGAAACCATGTTGGATCAGGCCAATGGTCCATCCAGTTCAATACTCTATGTCACACAGTGGCTATAACCCCGGTGCCATCAGGAGGTCCACCAGTGGGGCCAGAGCTCCAGAAGCCCTCCCACTGTTGCCCTCCCAAGCATCAAGAAGACAAAGTCTCACTGCCCCAGACATAAGAACATAAGAGAAGCCATGTTGGATCAGGCTAGTGGCCCCTCCAGTCCAACACTCTGAGTCACACAGTGGCCAAAACCCCAGTGCCGTCAGGAGGTCCACCAGTGGGGCCAGAGCTCCAGAAGCCCTCCCACTGTTGCCTCTCCAAGCACCAAGAAGTCTCACTGCCCCAGACATAAAAACATAAGAGAAGCCATGTTGGATCAGGCCGATGGCTCATCCAGTCCAACACTCTGTTTCACACAGTGGCCCAAACCCAGGTGCCCTCAGGAGGTCCACCAGCGGGGCCGGAACTCCAGAAGCCCTTCCACTGTTGCCCCCCAAGCATCAAGAAGACAGAGTATCATTGCCCTATACTGTGTGGTTAATAGTCACCGATGGACCTCTGCTCCATATGTTTATCCATAAGAACATAAGAGAAGCCCATGTTGGATCAGGCCAATGGCCCATACAGTCCAACACCCTGTTTCACACAGTGGCCCAAACCCTCAGGAGGTCCAGCAGTGGGGACAGAACTCCAGTAGCCCTCCCACTGTGCCCCCCCAAGCACCAGCTCCAATGTAACAGGTGTTGCGAAATGCAAGACTGTTTGCCCTGCAATCCCAGCCAACATGCAGCTGCCTGCTGATGATGGTGCAGCAGGAGAACTACTTTATGTCTATCTGGATTGTCGGCCCATGGAAGCAAAATACTGTTGTAAAATTCAACCTGTTTCCATTTGTTCAGGTGTGGCTTTAGAGTTCAGGTGTGGCTTTAGAAGAGCAGCAGGGGAAGAGGACTCCCATTCCTATGAATGATGACTTTCTGCTGTGGGAGGAGCGGCAAGTGAAGGGGGAATCCATGTCTTCCTTTTAGGCAGGGTAGCCAACATCCAGGTGAGGCCTGGAGACCTTCCAGAAGGAAAACTGATCTCCAGTCGACAGATTTGGACTTCGTTTAAATCCCTCTTTCTCCCCAATGGAGACCCAAGGTGGCTTACAGAATTCCCCCCCTCCTCCAGTTTATCCTCGCAACAACCCTGTGAGGTAGGTCACGTTGAGAGTATGTGACTATTCTAAGGCCACCCAGCCAAGTTCCCACAGCACCATGGGACTGATCCTGTTCCCCCCCCCGGTTCTTAGCCCAAGGTTCTAACCACCATACAATGCTGGCTCTCACATCAGTTCCCCTGTAGGAAATGGAACCTCTTTGCACTGTGCAAGAATATATAGTTTGGAAAACTGACTCCCCAGGTATACCTCAATATGTGCCAACCCCCAGGTGGCACCTGGAGATTCCCCGCTATTACGATTGTTCTCCAGGTGACCAATATCACCCCCCCCCGGAGAAAATGGCAGCTTTGGAAGGTGGACTGTATGCAGGGGCGGATGAAGGCTCCTGGGTGCCCTCAGCACTGACCAATCTTGGTGCCCCCCTCCTTTCTACACTGACCCCCAGTCCATTTTAGTGGTCGACCTGTCTGACCAGATAGACAATGCAGGTTGCAGCAATAAAAAAAATTATTCATAGGATAACACCATAGACTGTACAAACTAAGCCAAGCTTGGCCTACACAAAATTCTACAAAAATGCAATACAACATCTATTTTAATATTTCACAAGTTTTTTTTCTTTTCACCCTTTCCCCAGCTTTGCGGTGCCCCCTTTGGCCCTGGTGCCCTAAGCACGTGCTTCGTCTGCTTACGGCAGTATGGCATTATACCCTGCTGAGGTCTCTCCCCAAGCTCCACCCCCCCCCCCCGACCCCCCGAATCTCCAGGTATTTCCCAACCCAGAGCTTGTAACCCCACCGGCCCACCCCGCTGGAGAGGCCACTTGCTACGACACGAATTCCTGGAAGGTTCTACTAATGCCCAGCAGAGGTCGTTGTGTTCTTTGTGCCAAAGGATTCCGCAGTATTTCCACAGAGAGGTTCAACTTGGACCTGGCCAGCCACTACTAGGGAAGAACGGAAGGGAATAAATTGAACATAAAACGAAACCCGTGCAAAAATAAC
This sequence comes from Gekko japonicus, assembly GCF_001447785.1. Lineage (NCBI taxonomy): Eukaryota > Metazoa > Chordata > Lepidosauria > Squamata > Gekkonidae > Gekko > Gekko japonicus. The sequence continues at coordinate 91,298 of NW_015174903.1, forward strand.
GAAAAGCATTCGACGGACACTATAATGATATGAACTTATATAAGGAGACGTCACAGGAGCTGGACTGCTGAACATGAAGAATGTAAAAGATGCTTTGTATGATTCGACAATATTGTCATTGGGCGGTTTTGGTGTTCCACTTTTGAGGAAGCAATGCGGTAGGGCAACTGGAAGCTGACAGGGCCATCAGGGGGATCCACCAACGGCGAGACGGATTTTGCAAAGAGGAATTAAAAATATTGATGTTTGGACTCTTCACTGTTTGAGAAATGTGACGCTGATTTCTGAACATTATTTATGTATCTGGACCATGTATTTGTATTTTTGAGTTACTGATTTGCATAGTATACATATATATATATATATTTAAAACACTTTTATTATTGGAATACTATAACATGTTCAACATTAAAACATTATATTCATCACATACCCCTTTCAATTTCCCCCTCCCCCTCCTCTGGCTTCCCCCCTTACTTCGTCTCTTCTTATTTTCTTATCTCTAAACACCAGGAATTAAAATTAATCAGTAACCTTTTCATCAATATATCTCTTATCTATATCTATTTCGGAGTCTATCTACCTTTTCTTAGTAGCTATCAAAGCAAAGAAGATTATTCTTCACATCCCAATCTTTCTCCAGATATTCTTTAAAGTCCGTCCAATCAGCCATTAACTCCTCTGGATCCTTGTTATTCAGTTTATAGTAGACATATTTTTGATAAACTACACCCAGGGGTCATTTCGTAGAAAAAGAGGTGCAGGAGCTCATTAGCATAATACATTAGCACAACTTATTTGCATAGGCCACACCCCCTGACATCACTGGAAGTGTGTCAGAAAGCAACACCCACCGCTCAGGTTCCACTGGACTGTTTTGGATTGCTAGCTATTGGCCGGGGGGGGAACGTGCAGATCTGTCCTCACAGAGGAGGGAGAGCTTGTACCTGAATAAAACTTGGTCTTAAAGGTGCCACTGGACTGTTTTGGACTGGGGGGCCGGGTGGAGACTCTGCAACTTATCTGGCTGCCTCTTGCTCTGACTGAGGGCTGCTGGGAGCAGGGGGCGGGGCTTGTTTCATGTGCCCGCCCCCTGAGCTCTTTATTGCCGAGGCTCCGCTCCTGTGTGCTCCTGCAGGGAATGACCCCTGACTACATCACCTATATAAGTTCATATCCTTATGTTGTCTGTTAAATGTTTTTCGTTATTTTGCACGGGTTTCATTTCTTGTTTAATTTACTACAAGGGAAGAGGCAAAAAATGTGCTGACTGCCTTGCACCATCCTTGCTTCTTGTCCACCCCCCCCCCCCCTCTTGTTTAATCTACTACAAGGGAAGAGGCAACGAATGTGCCGACTGGCTTGAACCATCCCTGCTTCTTGTCCACCCCCCCCCCAAGAAAAAAGCAGCTTTGGAGATAGTGAAGAGGGGCTAGGGACCGAAGGGGGTGCTTAACCTGTAACGTACCTGCCTGTTGCTTCTGTGCCCCAAATCCCGCCACCCCCACTTGTTTAGATGCTTCTCTCCTTTTGTTTTCGGTCGCCGAGTCGCAGCCAAGTTATGGTGACCCCGTGGCGTCTTCAAGGCAAGAAGTGTTGAGTCGTTTGCCATTGCTTGCCTCTGTGTAGGACCCCCAGTATCCCTTAGTTTCTCCGAACGACCCTTATTCGCATCCGAGATCTGACAAAACAGGGCTAGCCTGGCCCACCCGGGTCAGAGCACTTCCCTTCATCCTGGGTATCCAAAGGTGGATTTGCACAAAAGCCAAGAATTCTCAACATAAACATTGAAATTCATAAACACAATTTCAACAGGAAAGAAGAGAGTTTAAAAATAAACGGGGCATGGTTTCCTGTCCCGAAAAACACAAAATGCTCTGCCTCTTACAAGAGCACTACAGATAAGATTAGAATCCCAGCAGCCAATCCATATGCAAAAGTTGGGTATGTTGAGCCTGGGAAAGAGAAGGCTTAGAGGGGACATGATGGCAGTCTTCAAGTATTTGAAGGGCTGTCATGTGGAAGATGGAGCGGATCTGTTGCTCCGGATTGCAAGACTAGATCTAATGGGTGGGAATTACAAGGGAGTCGTTACTGGTTAAATATCAGGAGAAACTTCCTGACTGATCTCTGAATTGCAAGCTGTCAACCACTTTAGATGACAGTTCTCAGCTGCTGCAAGTTAATCACTTCTGCCAGCCTAAGCAATAATTCTGATAAGAAGCTGGCAGGCAGGGGTGATGATGACTTCTATAGTCAAGAAAGCTAACATTTAGGCAGAAAAACTCTGTCTCTTGACACAGAGTTAGAAGGGATCCTAGGGGTCACCTATTCCAACCCCTTTGCTCAGTGCAGGAACTAGTCAACTACAGCACCCCACTCTGCTTAAAGGAGCACATACCTTTAAAAAATGTTTTTAAATGATTGAAAAAAGCATTTACAGGAGAAATTCTTGTGGGGCTGTGCCTTTAAGTAAGGGGGCAGAGCCCCCCAAGAGCCTCATACAAAGAGGAAA
>NW_015174903.1:94265-112878 GCF_001447785.1 Gekko japonicus
TCAGCAGGACAAAATTGGACAATCTGCCATTTACCAGAAGTAGATAGAGCCAGCTGAGTCACGGACAGATACAGCTTCAACACAGCTGGTACCGTGTGAGAGAAAGAAAAGACACATCCACAGTAAACTGGTCAGAGTTCGTTTAATGGAATCTTACAACAAAGAAAGTGACAGAATGGATGGAAAAAAACACTGTGATGTGGTTAAAAGGTATCAGAGCCCTTACATGAACCCCACGGGGGGGGGGGGGGGGGGAACACCACCGGAAAATAGGCCCAGAGTGGGTTAAGTAGTGAGAGTTTGCAGATGAGAGATGTCTGCTTATCTGATCTGAACTCAAGCGTGGAGAGATGAAGTAGGCCAAATGTCTCCTTGTCGGTAGGCAGCTTCTGAGTCCACAGAATTTGGCATTCGGCTGAACGAAAAGCAGGCCAGAAACATCTCTGTCTATAGATACATCAACAGCAAATGGCTAAAAACATGAACCGGCCTGCTTGATACGCAGGCTATGTGTGTGCCATTATCCCAATGCGTGCCTAGAAACACTGGGGAATGTGATATTGAATACAGAGAACAGCTACGAATCTGAGGGTGTTTTAATTTTAAAACGGAAGTTCCTGCACCGTATGGTCAAAAACGTATGTTACCAAGAGCTTGGTAGAATTTCAGAAGTTGGCAAGGTTGCTGAGGAAGATACCCAGTGGGTCTCAGTGCACTTCCTATCTATTTGCCATCCTTCGGAATGATCAGAAACAGAAGACAGTATGAGAAAGAGAGAGAGGAAGCAAGGGAGAAAAAGGAGGAGGAGGAGGAGGAGAAGAAGGAGAAGAAAAGATTGGATTTATACCCCGCCCTTCACTACCCAAAGGAGTCTCAGAGCGGCTTACAAACTCCTTTCCCTTCCCCTCCCCACAACAGACACCCTGTGAGGTAGGTGGGGCTGAGAGAGCTCTGACAGAGACTGCTCTTTTTCAAGGACAACTCTTGTCAGAACTATGGCTTGCCCAATGTCATCCAGCAGCTGCAAGTGGACAAGTGGGGAATCAAACCCGGTTCTCCCAGATTAGAGTCTGCACACTTAACCACACTTAACCACTACACCAAACTGGAGGGAGTGTGTCAAGGAAGGAAGGAAGGAAGGAAGGAAGGAAGGAAGGAAGGAAGGAAGGAAGGAAGGAAGGAAGGTTATGCAAAACTGCCTGATTTATACAGTTCACAGTATCTCTTGGCTTCCTAGTACAGAATTTTGATTTTGGCACTCACAGTCCTGTCTACAGAACAGCTAGATTCGCACCTTAAACACCAACAAGATTTTCAGGGTACAAGCTTTCAGGAATCAAAGCTCGTTTCGTCTGACCAAGGGAGCTTTGACTCTTGAAAACTCATACTCCCCAAAATCTTGTTGGTCTTTAAGGGCTACTGGACTCAAAGCCCGTTGTTCTCCAACATGGTTACCAAGTAGGGATATGTAAAAAAGAAAAGGAAAAAAAGCCCAATAGGAATTCGGCCAGCTGAATGACCCCCGAATGCCACTTTCAACAATGGAGGCCAATTAGGAAGTCATTCAGCCGGCTGAATGACTTTTGGCCCCGTGCCCTGCCCGACCTGCCCACCGAAGCAGACGAGCTGGGGGAAGGCCTGGAAAGAGCCACCACCACCTTCCATGGCCCACCCGCCTTGTCAGGCGGGTCAGGGAGGGTCCTGGAAGGATCGAGGAGGCATTTCAATACCTCCCCGTGTCTTTCCCGGCCCGCCTGCCAAAGCAGGCAAGCCGGAGAAGGCCTGGAGAGCACCCCCCCGGCCTTCCGGCTGGGGAAGACCCTGGAAGGATCATGGAAGCATTGTAATGCCTCCCCATGCCTTCCCTTCGCCCAGCAAAGGGATTCCCCTAATGGATGCCGAATATACGGCATCCATTTGGGGAATCCCTTTTCGGCCAGCCGAATCAGATTAGGGAATCTGATTCGACTGTAGGCAAGCCCGAATAATGCCGAATAGGCATTGTTCTTTTTTTTTTGGTTTGTCCAAACCGAATGCACATCCCTATTACCAGGCTCTGAAACAAGCCTGTCCATGCAGACTACAAATGTTGGCCGTTTTCCATTTTGCCCGAAGAGGAACTCTGTGAAACCAGGAAGCTTGCATCCTTCAACTCCAACTTGCTGGCTGCAAAATATCATTTTACCTACTTAGCATTTCATGTACTTCAGAATCAAAGCGGTCAGCCACAACCTACGTAACTCCATGGCCCGACGTACACCATTAACTGTAGCACATGTCCCAGGTCCTATCCATCCGGAAGAAATCATCAGCCACAGAGAGGGAAGGCGCATAGTCCCGACAGTCTGTGTTGGCGTAGGGGAAAGATTCGGGGACTCTGAAAGCGTCTAAGTGCTGGGAGCCGCACGATGTGCAGCAGCATGTGGACGAGGCATGTTGGTGTTGGGCATGGGGGGGCTGCGGGTAGGTGCTTCCCTCTGACGATGGGAACATGCAGCTATTGACGTCCAGGCAAGGAGCAGGATTGTAACCAAGTGGAGTAAACGAATGCAGCTGCGGTGGGGAGTAGCTGTAATCGCAGGAGCTGGAGGGATCTGAAGAATCAAGAGATCCATGGCCCTAAAATAAGACAGAGAGGAGAGAGAGAAAAGTGGCATCTTGTTTAAAAAAAATAATAGGGACGGCACGCCACGCCACAAGGACAAAATAATAATAGGGACGGCTTTGGTGGGGTGTACGGAATGCACATGAATGCATGAATGCCTTGTATTGAATCAGACCCTCAGTCCACCAGGGTCAGTATTGTCTACTCAGACTGGCAGCAGCTCTCCAGGGTCTCAGGCAGAGGTCTTTCCCATCACCTATGACCTGATCCTTTTAACTGGAGATACCAGAGGTTGGACCTGGGACCTTCTCCGTGCCAAGCAGATGCTCTGTGTCCGGACTCTAATCTGGGAGAACCAGGTTTGATTCCTCAATCCTCCACTTGCACCTGGCTGGATGACCTTGGGCAAGCCATAATTCTGGCACAGCTGTTCTTGAGAAAGTGCAGTTTCTGTCAGAGTTCTCTCAGCCCCACCTACCTCACAGGGTGTCTGTTGTGGGGAGGGGAAGGGAAAGGAGTTTGTAAGCCGCTCTGAGACTCCTTTGGATAGTGAAGGGTGGGGTATAAATCCAATCTCCTCTTCTTCTTCTCTTCCACTGAGGCACAGCCCCAGTTAATCGATGAACACACACATGAAGCTGCCTTATACAGAATCAGACCCTGGGCCCAGTAAGGTCAGTATTGTCTACTCAGACTGGCAGCAGCTCTCCAAGGTCTCAGGTCAGAGGTCTTTCCCATCACCTACTACCTGGTCCTTTTAACTGGAGATGCCAGAGATTGAACCTGGGACCTTCTGCATGCCAAGCAGATGATCTACCACTCAGCCATGCCACTTCCCCGAATGCTGTAGGTTTAACTGACATTTGTACAAACCTAATAGGGACTGGAAAAGAAACAACACAAGATGCCCTTTTCCTTCTAATGATGACTAGCATCTTTTTCATCCTTCTTTTTTCACATCCTTTAATACTTCCAGCGATTCAGTGGATCACTCGGGCGAAACCCAGTGACTTAGCTCAATAAGGATGCCGGTCTGTTCAGATTCATCGTGAAGAAGAATCAAGTGAACAGAGACCGAATGAACTGAGCCACGGGATTGTAGCCGAGACACCCAAGGAATTGTTTCTGTGAACTTTCCCCTGCATTTTTTTCGTGGTATGCATCGTCCACAAGATAGGTACCCCAGACTTCACAGGACTCCAAATCCTGGCCATGGTCATTTATGTCTTGGTGATATCCTGATTAGACTACTGTAATGCAGTCTGCACGGGGCTGCCTTTGAAGACTGTTTGGAATCTTGAAGTTCCCCTGATGTTGCCTCCTAGCACTGGGGTTCAGAGGTTGACTGCCTCTGAATGTGGATGTTCCCTTTAGTCACAATGGCTAGTAGCCTCTCCTCCATAAATCTGTCCAAACAGCTAGTGGTACCTATTGTGTGGTTGGTGAGCACCAAAAACAGTTGTTTTTTTCAGCTGTAGACCCTCCAGATTGTGAACTTCCCTGCCCCTGGATGTGAGGTTCTCACTTGACTTTTACATGACCTGCCAGAACATCCTCCATATACTCCCGTGAAAAATCATGGCCTGAATAATCTGTTTTATCTCTTTTATTTTGTAACATCTGGTTGATGAAGGGTTTTGGGCAACCCAAAAGCCACTGGTCGTCAGGTTGGTCCTCATAAAGATATTCCATGGATGATGTTCTTGGGTTTTTGGAATCTCTACCTCTTTTGACCTTTCTGGCACACTTGGGGGGAAACTCGTCTGTTCTGGAGGGCCTTCAGAACTAGTGGATATTCTCTTTTGTGTGCTGAGAGGGTTTTAGATAGCTGCTGAAGTTTTTTCAGCTGAGGAAGGGAGGTTTGACTCTTGAAAGCCTATACTCCCAAAATAGGGTTGCCAGGTCTAAGTTGGAAAATACATGGAGACTTTGGAGGTGGGTCCAGGAGGGAGTGGGGTTTGGGGAGGGGCCTCAGCATGCCACAGTGCCATAGAGTCCGCCCTTCAAAGTAGCCATTTTCTCCAGGGGAGCTGATCTCTGTCAGCTGGAGATCAGTTGTAAAAGCAGGAGATCTCCAGGACCCACCTGGAGGCTGGCAACCCTACCCCCAAAACCTTGTTGGTCTCTAAGGCGCCACCGGAATCGAACCTAGCTCTTCTTCTGCGGACCAACGCAGCTCCCCTCTGAAACTGTGTTTTTAGAGTGTCTCTGCTGTTCTGCACAGTTCTGTCTTAATATTTCAGATACGCATCAGGGTGTGGTTTTTTTTTAACTGTCTTTATTATCTTGTGATTGGCAGGCTGCCTCAGAGCGAAGCTGAATACAGATTTACTAAACAAACTAATAAAATCTAGGCGAGCAAAGACTGAACCTCAAATTACCAGGCTTTGGTTGAGGCAGGCAGGGCCTGGTTGGAAACTCTCGGGAAAACAGTGCAAATTGTCTTGAGCAGCCCCGACAGACGTCTCCAGCGGCACCTCTGTTTGAAGACAGGACTCGACAAGCTGCTCCAGGTAGCTGGGGATCTCCTCACAGGAAGCGCAACTCTGGAACTGCCACGGTTGCACACAACCCGACAACGACGAAGAGACAGCGTCTACATAAGGTGCTAAGAGGAGGAGAGAGGCGACCTGTGAGACCAGAACTGCCACGTGCCACGGTAGGCCCCAAGTGGGCCTGACGCGTCAGACATGCAGAAATGAAGCACATCAAGCTTTCCCAAGCATACCATTTGCTGTCTTCTCACCTCAGGCTTCAATTTTTTTCAAGTTTTTGAAAGCAGTGGGTGTCCCATTCAAACCCTGACCTTCCCTCACACACAAAACGCAGAGCAATGTACCATGAGCAATGCTCCCTCTAAGCTGTGGAGTCTTGTGAGCAAAAATTCTCCTCTGTGAGCTACTGGCATTAAAGGTGTGAGCGAGCGATTTGGCTACTGCATAAATTGCTTCGATCTGGAGCCCTCCTTCCTGAGCGAAGGCAAAAATGTGTGAGCCAGAGGCTAAAAAACGGTGAGCTAGCTCACTCTAACTCAGCTTGAACACTGATTCATGCGGTATTTTGCCATCAGGAGCCACATTATGACTTTCGTGGGCCTTAGGCACTTTTCCCTTCGTGGGCCCCTCCCACCCACAATCATATCAATATTAAAAATTATTTTAACATAACTTTAAATACCTCAACATTTTTTTTCTGTTTTAGGCAACATTTAATCGATTTTTGTGGGCCCTAAAATTTAATTTTTTTTCCTGACGTGAGAAAAAAAATAAAACATTTTCTTTGACCCCCAAAAGTTCATTTTTTCCCCTTCTACTTTTAAAAAATTAAAACATTTTTGTGGGTCCTTAAAAGTATCATGGGCCCTAAGCACTGTGCCTAATAGGTAAGTTGGCCCTGGGGGGCACACATTTTGAGTGGATGGCATGTAACCTGAGGTAAAAATCATATATATATATAACCTGAGGTAAAAATGTGTTCTCCATGTGAGGGAAGATCAGGGTTCGAGTCGGACTCGCCCAGCTTTCAAAAACTCAGCCATCATTCCAGACTTCATAACTAAAGCTTCAAGGTCTTCTGGTGAATGGAAAAAGGAAAGTATGTTTAGGAAATTATATGGTGTCCTTGTTATGGTCATTGCTGTTTCAGAAGTCCAGAGGAACTTCCTCTGGCCATATTTTCAGACATTTTACAATGTATACAATTATTTATGACATTTTTGTCCTTCAAGGAGTTCTCACCCCTCTTCCATTTTATCCTCACAACAACCTAAATTAGGCTAAGAGAGAGCGACTGGCCCAGCATGACTCTGAGAACTTCATAGTTAAGTCAAGATTTGAAACCAAGTCTTCTCATCCTTGCAAGTGGAAAAATTGCAAGTAGATAAACAGGTACCACTTTGGTGGGAAGGTAGCAGCATTCCGTGCGCCTCGGCGTTTAGTCATGTCGGCCACATGACCACGGAAATGTCTTCAGACAGCGCTGGCTCTTCGGCTTGGAAACCCTCGGCTTGGGAACCTAGAGCTGGATTCGACTGGCTTTCGAGCAAGGGAAACCTTTAGCCTTTACCTTACCTTCTCATCCTAAGCCTACCTCCTGATGCCTTTCTAGGCCAGAACGAGTTCAAACTGGATTTACGGAGAAGGTGATTTGCATAGAATTGTATAGACAAGGAGTCACAGAAGAAACCGACCAGAGATATGAAACCATTTTGGAAGCCAAAGAGTCTGATAACGTAGATTCTTTAAAAAAAAAAAACCTACTAAATTTCTATCATATTGTGAGATTCTTAGGATGTCATCAAACTATTTTTCTTCTGTGACTTGGAAAAAATAAAGTTCGCCTTCAAAACAAAAGCTTGTGCCAGCATACACCTGACAATCTTTCTGGTACTACAACATTCCTTTTTATTTCAACCCTATGGAATTTCTCTTTTGTGTAAAGTTACTTTTTATTTGCATGCCTCTATAGGATCCAAGCAAAATGCTGGTGTGTTGTGTTTTTTTTTAAGGTTCCTACCTGGAAAAAAAATACATTTTTTACATGCCAGAAAAGACGCCTTTGAATGTCTCATATTTCTATATTAACATAAGCAAATTCAGTTCCTGAATATTTAGGTATTTCCTTGTTCAAATATATACCTCCAAATAACCCAACCAGAAGGGTTGTGGCTCTTTTTTTTTTTTTAATGGTCATTTAGCTACCAGCACCTATCGAGCTAAAAAATCCCAAATTCCAGCTTCTTAACCCTTGGCAGCTTTTGGATAATTTGGTATGCCAGGAAAGAACTGTGAAATACCAAGAAGATTTACAGAGAGAGAGAGAAAGGGAGATGGGAAAGCAGCAGACTCAGATTGGTGGCAAGAAACTGATCAGATCACCAAGATCTCCTAGATCCCTTCTGGCAAGAGGGGAGGAGAAAGAGGGAAAGAAGGAATCCAGGGCGGTCTGCCAGCTGCCATTCCCTTTGCGATCGGCCCTTTAGGCAACACGACAGCCAAAAGACAAGCGGCGAATTGAGCTAGAGAAGCAAAAATAAGGGAAAATCGCCTAGTTACTTTCCTCCCTACAACCCCCCCACCCTTCGCCATCTGCATTTAGCAAGCTCTTTCCAAGGTTCTGATTGGCCAGGCCTCTAATGAAATGCATGTGGGCGACTTCAAGACAGGATTCCAGATGCGGCCTGAGAAAGTTTGATATGAAGTGGGGCAAGTGAAGGGGGAGGGGGGGGGCTTTTTGTACCAACCTGGACAGGGAGGGGAGAACGCCTCCGTGATCTGGACCCTGCCATCGTTGGGAACCTGAGAACAGAAGAGGGGGACGTCAAAAGGCAAGCCAAGCTGGGTGTGTTTCTCCATTTGGAGGTCCTATTCTTGCTTCCCCTTCATCTGCTTTCTTAACACAGTGTAGAGGTAAGTCCAGGATTTCTCTCCCTGAAAAAGCTGAATTGTTGCATGCCAGGGCAGCGCTCAGGGTTTTGGAAAAGAAAACGCTGGCTTGTGGCTGTTGTCTGGTTTTGCGCCCTAGGTGCCTGGTGCACTCTGAAAGGAATAATGCACTCCTAAGGTGTTTAACCATGAAATACCTGACACCTCTTCAGCCTGCCCCGTTGCGTGTCTGCGGTTTGTCACTTTGAAAACATATTTTCGGCACCTTTCTGTGTAAGTGACTCTAAAGCTACCCGGAGAGCAGGAAATTGCAAAGTTAAGAGGAAGGTCAAGGGCCACCAGCAGGTTTTATTTGCAGAGTGCTTCCTCTGGAATTTACAGCCCTCTTTTGCTTGCACACAATCCAGTCCTCCAGGGCAAGTATTTGAGCAGCTGCCTTTGTGCAGGAGGCAATCTGCCCTCGCTCCGAGCTCCAGCTGTCTCGGATGAACAACCGAAAGGCTGTTAAAAAGGAAAAGTTCAAAGCAAAGGCAAAGGTTTCTTCTTGGGCAAATCATCTGAGACATGTCCAGAATGCCCAAGGCTTTGAGATAAGCCAAGTGAATATTCCTAGGGAGGGTCCATGCACGGGGGATTTCTAGCAAAGGGCATCTTTCCCCCCCCCCCCAAATTTAGCAGACGGCCAAAGTCATTTTTGAAAAGTGAGTCTTGTGGCATCTTGATAAGAACAGTGCCCATTGTGTTTTAAGATTGGTTCCTCTTGAGTTTTCCAGTGGCAACTAATTAGGGATGCCAGCCCCCAGAATTACAGCTCATCTCCAGACTACAGAGATCAGTTCTCCTGGAGAAAACGGATGCTCTGGAGGGTGGACTCTACAGCATTGTCCCACTGAGGTCCCTGTCCTCCCCGGGCTCCATCCCCAAACCTCCAGGAGTTTCCCAACCTGGATGTGGCAATCCTACCCCCCCACACACTGGTGGCCGGGGGATCTGGCAACCGTACAACCAATGCTCCCACTAAGCTGTGGAGTCTTGTGAGCAAAAATTCTACGTTTGTGAGCTCCTGGCATTAAAGTTGTGAGCGACTGATTTGGCTACTGCATAAATTAGTTTGCTCTGGAGCCCTCCTTCCTGAGCAAAGACAGAAAATTCGTGAGACGGAGGCTAGAAAACTGAGCTAGCTCACACTAACTCAGCTTAGAGGGAACACTGCCTACAACGAATTCAAACTTCGCACTGAACCATCACAGAGGAAATGCACACCCCTACAGTGGCCTGTCCAGAAGCAACACCAGCAAGGAATGGCTGGTAAAACTCTACCCAAGTTAGGTATTGCCTGGAGATATCCTGGAATTACAACTCATTGCCAGGCTACAAAGAACCCTCCCGCTGGAGGAAATGGCCGCTTTGGAGGGTGGGCTCTATGGCTTTATACCCTGCTGAGTTCTCTCCCCTCCCCAAAACCTGCCCTCTCCAAGCTCCACCCCCAAATCTCAGGGAATTTCTCAGCCTGGAGTTGGGAACACTACAAATGCACACGGCAGGAGACTCCTGCTAGAGCTTTGCTACCAGCAAAACCACAGGGAGTCCCTTCCCCCACCCCTACCGAGGTGGGGTTCACATTCCCAGAATGGCATTTAAATCCACATCTATTATTACAGTCTCCTAAGCAACCAAAGGCAAAGGGACGATACAGCGGATTCCAGGACATGGATTAATGACTCCGGTCTTTGTCCAAAGTTAGAGTGCCCTTATCAAAGTGAATGTGACACTTCTTTACATGCGGCAAAAATAGCCGCGCTCTGAAGAAGGAACCGGTTGGAGGTGGCGGGAAGGGGATTCTTATAACAGGAGCAGTGACGGGTGGAACAGAAGCGAATCCTGTGGGTGAAATGGAAACGAAGCCGTCACCAAGAAGTGGAATCGGGTATCGCTACCGGGTTGCGTGCCTGTTGCTAAATGCCCTTCCAAGTCCCACATCCTGAATAAAATTTGGATTCCCATCGGCTCGATTTGCGGCACTGACCGGAAATGAAATAGGGTAGTGCACTCGGAGGTCTGCTGATCAAGAAAAGGAATGCAAACCCATCTTTGTGCGGCTATGGGTGGCGAGGGGCTTTTATTTCATTCCTTGTGCCGTCTTTTTAATATCCAATGGAGATGGAGATGCCTGAAGAAGGACTCTGTAAATCAGGAGGTCACGCCCTTCCAGGCCCATAGCAGGATTTTGTGGCTCGTGGGGCACAATTTTTCTCTGGTGGGGCTGCCATTATTTGCCATAATGAAGGGGGGTGGCACGGACCCCTCTCCCTCCCCTCCTGAAAGGTTTAAAGGGACCCAAGTGTGCCACATGACGGAGTGAGCTCCCGTCTCTGGTTCCAGCTCCTGACAGCCTAGCAGTTTGAAAGCAAGAAATTGCAAGTAGATAAATAGGTACAGCTCCGGTGGGAAGGTAACAGCGTTCCGTGCGCCTTGGTGTTTAGTCATGCTGGCCACATGACCACAGAAACGTCTTTGGACAGTGCTGGCCCTTTGGCTTGGAAATGGAGATGAGCACCGCATCCCTGGAGTCGGATTCGACTGGCTTTCGAGCAAGGGAACGTTTACCTTTACTGATCGGTGGGGAGCAGGTGGTCCTCCGATCAGCTGAAGGGCCCTTTAAATCTTGCAGAAGGGAGGGAGAGGGGCGCGTGCCACCCCCTGCTTCTTCTCAAAAGCATTTAAAGAAACAGGGGGCCTTTAAGGAAGGGGGCGAAGACCCCAATAGCCCCACCATAGCTATGGGCCAGCGCCCTTCCAACATTATCTACTTTATTTCTCCCCAATAGGGACTCAAAGCGGTTTCTTCTCCTCTGTTCTGTCCTCACAACAACCCTGTGGGGTAGGTCGGGCTGAGAATGTGTGACTGGCCCAAGGTCACCCAGCCAAACTTCCATGGCAGCGTGAGGATTCGAACCTGGGTTTCCCAGATCCTAGTCCAGCGCTGTAACCACTACACCACGCTGGCTCTGAGCCGAAAGGAAAATTCTTCTTGCTTCCCCGTCTGCCTGTCTCCTGCCATGAGATCTAAGAAGTTCACTCGCCTGTGTCTTAAAACCTCACAGTTAGCCAGGGCCGGATTAAGGCCGTCCGATGCCCTCAGCACAGCCCAACAGTGGTGCCACCTCAGCCCTTCCGTTGCTTAACTGACAAGACACGGAGACTCAATAAGTGCTGGGGGCGAAATAAGAGATTAAGAATTCAGCTTTCTTCCAGGCCATATATTAGATATAAACTTTTAAAAACATATATGGCCTCGGTCACACGGGCCAGATAATGCGGGGGGGAAGAAGAAGAAGAGATTGGATTTATACCCCGCCCTTCACTACCCAAAGGTGTCTCAGAGCGGCTTACAAACTCCTTTCCCTTCCTGTCCCCACAACAGACACCCTATGAGGGAGGTGGGGCCGAGAGAACTCTGACAGAAACTGCTTTTTTCCCAGGACAGCTCTTGTCAGAACTACGGCTTGCCCAAGGTCATCCAGCCAGGTGAGTGGAGGAATGGGGAATCAAACCTGGTTCTCCCAGATTAGAGTCCGCGCACTTAACCACTACACCAAACGTGGCTCTTTCCCCCGGAGCAAAATAAAGCATGGTAGCCCGATCACACAGTCCCCCAAGTCTCCACGCTTAGGCCATTAGCTGGTGATCACACGGCGATGCCGCAGCATGGCAAAGAAGCGGCGCGGCAAGCATTTCGCGTTTGTGCGCATATGCAGTTCCACAGAGCAGCACTGCTTTCAGTTATGTGTTTGTGCGCATGCTTACGAAAAACATCCACTTTGCAACCTGACGTGGACGGGCGCCAGATGCCACGGGATACTAGCGCTCCCGCGATCAGACGCCCACCCCTGCCCCGCGTTTTCCAGATAGTAGGGCACTTTCTGAGGTAGTTTTTTACTGTGCATCTTCGGCGGGACGCCACGGGTTGGCCACGGGTGCACTACGCTTCCCAGATGTTATGGTGTGGTCGCGCACCGAAAATCCGCCTGACATTCGTGTCTTTAGCACGGCAACTTCTCCGTGTGAACAGGGTCTATAGTTATTTAACACTAAGTAGCAGCTAAGCAATATAAGCAAATTATTTACTCTCTGGTGCCTGCCTTCCTGTGGTGCCCCAAGTGCGTGCTTCTTTCGCTTAATGGTTACTCCGGGGCTGCAGTTAGCAAACAGAGCAGTAGACCATATACAGTGCCGCTAGAACCCAACCCACACTGCATATCTTATGCTCTCTTTATGATGCCATAAAAAGCAGTTTTAGGGCGAAAGGCACTTGCCGCTGAGCCGTTTCAGTCCGTTGGGGCTCTGATTGTCCCCCCCCCCAAAAAAAGTCTCTGTTTGTGGTCGCAGGTGGTCAAGCATTTCCTGCTCAGTTTTCTTCTGAAAGGAACAACAGGTGAGGACTGGACTAAATATAGGGAAGGGGAAAACCCCTCCGGCGCTGCACACCAGGAAGGAGTAAGGGGCTGCCAGCATCTTTATGCCAACAGTTAAGCCAGCCTAAGCAAAAGGGGCTCATGGCATTATAAAGCACTGGCTTTATAGGGGCCCTCTCTGTGTTGCTTCACACATGCCTGACCATCAGTCAAGGACTGCAAAACAAAGAGGTGCTCTGCTCCTGTGAATGGGTCACATTAGAAACACCACCGGCGAAAGATCTTGCATACCGACTGTCAACAGTCCACATGTTCAACTGCCAGTCATCAAGCCCTCGTTCACACATGCTTGGCCAGATTAATCTATCCCTGATAGCTACCCACTTGATGCAGGGCCGGCCCATCATAGATCATTTTTAGGCAGCGGCCTAGGGTGGCTGGCCTTGGAAGGAGGTGCCACGCTGGCCTGCCGCCCCTCTGGCAGATGAATGTGTGAACTTGATGACTGGCAGATGAATGTGTGAACTGACCTCGCTGGGAAAGCCCATTTGAGCCCAAATGATGATGCAGATTAGCTGCAGCAACAGTCCTCAATATGCCTTCTCCTCAATATGCCTTCTCCTCAATATGCCTTCACCTCAATATGCCGTCTTGCATTGCATATTTAAGACCATATGATTTCTAGTAAAAAGAAAAAGCAGAATATGCAAGACTCAAGCCAAGTCACGACACCTGACAGAAACTGAGGCAACCTGTGGCCTTGGATGCATATAATGTCTAGAATGGAAGCACCAACGAACTAGCCTGGACCACGACATCCCTGCCTTTTTGCTTCCTGCTGTTTTAGAAGCGGCAACTGCCACAGAAATAGCAAACACAGCCCCCCAAACTGAACTCCTGTCTCCAGGAATGTGCATTGTAATGGCTGAACCATGTTGCCATCTTCGATCACACCCAGGCTAGGGGCTGAACTGTAGGAAGGACCAGGGGAAGAGTTTTAGCTCACCCTGATCTCTGCCTGACAAGCTAATTTTCTAGATGCAGGGATTTCTGGTCTTCCTTTTAATTTTTCGGGGGGGGGCACTCCTGGGGGCAGAGGATTCAGCTGTGCAGTCCCCAATACCAACAGCCTGATGAGCTGTTTATCTCATCTGGTCTACAACTACAGGCCTTCCCGTAAAGACGAATCACGGGACAGGCATGTCTCACTCATTCTACCAAAAGAAGATGCTCAACTATTAATGCACAACATGGAAATGACAGGAACAGGCCCCCCCCCCGCAAGCCCCACATGGAAGAGTGAAGGTGCTTACAGCTTCCTCGGCCACGGCCTGTTTTGCTCTCCTCTGCTGCAGAAGTTCTTTCACGGTGATCTTGACACGGACACCTTGATAGACTTTGGGTTTTCCTAAATGGGTGGAATTAAAAATGAGGGTTTTACAGAGACGGGAAATGACCACAGAGCAGTTAGTTATGTTGCGAATGAGGAAGGGTGGCTTGGTGTCATGAATAAGCCTGCTTATTTGGGGGTGCGGTATTGTTAACAGAGGCCTGGTTTGCATGTGGGTCACCCCCCACATCCCCGTTGGAAGGGACCAGGCGCTGGGAAAGGCCTTTCGCTCTGAGTCCTTGGAGAGCCGCTGCCAGTCAGAGCAGAGAATACAGGAGCTCCGTGGTCTGTCTCCATCGCTTTTGCTAAGCAAGGCTTCCGATTGGAGATTCGATTGGCTATACAGATTTTTAAAAGCATCGCCTTGGCAGCGCCTACCACCACAGCACAAGGATCTTCACTGTGTGACTGAAGGCAAGCTGCGGCAGCCATTTTGTGGCTGGCTCTGCCTCCCGTGGCAGCCATTTTGTAGCAGTCATTTTGTGGCAGTGCCCATCGCTCTGCATCAGAATTTCAAATTTGCCTGCGGGCTCAAAAACGGTTGGGGATCCCTGTCCTACAGGCTTAGCCAAAATCAGTATTAGTGAAGAACAATGGAACCTTGTCTGGTTACCCAGTACTTATACCACCAAAGCATAAAACTGCAGTCCTACAAAATGTCTATTAGGTGGTATTTAACCAGCTGTATTGTATCACTTTAAAGCTATCAAGGACCCTAGGTGTTGTACAAGATGTGGCAACATAGGCCCTTTCAGTCACTATTGGTGGTCTTGTCTGAGGGTTCAAATCTTTTTGGGCGGAAAATTGGAATCTATAAAAACCATTACCAACCACTCACTACTGATCTGATCTGAAACTATCCTACTTAACCTTTGGACCAATACCTTCATACCTAAATTGAGAAAAGATCTTGTATTTTCTTAGCAGCTGCAAAAACTTTACTTGCCCAATATTGGAAGATTCCAACTATTAATGGTTCCATAAAATCTGGGAACATTTATTTTATGTTTTTATTGTCATCATTATCATTATTGTAATGGTTAAGATATCAGCTCAATTAGCTATTATAGACAACCCTTTGTATCAATCTGATTTAATGGAAAAATGGTTCCCCCTTTTTTGCCTATATCAGCAATTTTGATCAGAAGATACCACTTTGCCTAAGAAATATACTCACTTCTCTTTTTATTAATGTGAAAAAAATGCAATATAATCTTCATTACTTTTTCTGTTCACTAATGTTATGGTTACAGTTATCCTGTTTCTGTATGAACTAACTATGTAACCAATATGTGAAATCTGTGAATGTTTTAGTTTTGTAAGGTTATAGTTGAAAAAGTGATAAAGAATTATGTTTTTGAAAAAGTGGTACATGCCACAGCGAAGAAGAAGAAGAGGAGGATGAGGAGGAGGAAGGGGAGATTGGATTTATACCCCACCCTTCACTGGGAGTCTCAGAGCGGCTTACAAACTCCTTCCCCTTCCACTCCCCACAACAGACACCCTGTGAGGCAGGTGGGGCTGAGAGAGCTCTGACAGAAACTGCCCTTTTTCAAGAACAGCACTGACAGAACTATGGCTTGCCCAAGGTCATCCAGCAGGTGCAAGTGGAGGAGTGGGGAATCAAACCCGGTTCTCCCAGATTGGAGTTCGCGCACTTAATCACCACACCAAACTGGCCTATCACAAAAGAAATGGTCATGGCTCTTAAATGAATGTAAATATCTCCTCAATGGGGAGCGGTGGCACAGTGGGTATATCTCACTGTCTTAACATCCGAACTGTGTTAGTTCGAGCCCCGCGCTGGTGTGAGCAGCCAGCCTGTTGTCGCCAGCTCATCATCCACCCAGCGATTCAAAAGCTTCGGCGAGTAGATAAAATGGGAACCACTCCTTAGAGAGGGTGGGCACACCAATCTCCCTTGTGGGAGGGTGTTAGCTGATGGTCGGGACGTCCTGGTCGAGGTTCGGAAAAGGCGGAAGAACTTCTCGGCTACAAAATCCCTGCAGTGGATGTTTCCGGCCAGGTGGTGGCAGTGTGGCAATTTGACATACGGGTCCTGAAGCCTGGTCGACAAGCAGCCGTTCGGAAAATGACTGAGCCAAGCCAGAAGACGTTTACACCGGGCAGTGACGGCGTGTGCAATTAAATGAATATATGTTGTCTTCCCTATTCCCTATGAACATCGTTAGTCCCCTGTCTAAAATGTGTAACTGTAAATCGCTTTGAGCTCACTGGGGAAAGCGATTAATAAATTGAAAGTATTATTATTATTGAAAAGTATTATTGTTAGGAAACGGCTTTTTCCAAGCACCCATCGGGGCTTGGGGTGTGTGTGCATAAAGAAAGAGCAGCTGAAATTCTGTTTGGAGAGTTGGTTGGAGCTGCCACAGGTGCAAAACTCTAGTTCTGGGGAGCAGAGAGCCAGTACGGTGTGGTGGTTAGAGAGCCGGACGAAGACTTGGGAGAAGCAGGTTTGAATGCCCACTCTGCTATGCCAAGTTGCTGCGGGACCTTGGGTCACTCACACGCTCCCAGCCTAACCTACCTCACAGTGTTGTCGTGGGGTAAAACAGAGGGGAGGAGAACGTAAGCCACTTTGGTTCCCCTTTGGGGAGAAAGGCGGGGTATAAGTGAAATAAATTGATCGATAAGACCTGCTGCCGGCCACGAGCGCCTCTTTTGCTTCTGCTTGGATATTTGCAAATAAAGCCAGCAGGACAAAGATGCTGTAAGTCTTCCTGTTCTCCTCCAAAGGAAACTGACCAATATGCTGTGGAAGGCTTTCAGGGCTGGAGTTCATTGGTTGTTGTAGATTTCTGGGCTGTATGGCTGTGGTCTTGGCATTGTAGGACCTGACGTTTCGCCAGCAGCTGTGACTGGCATCCTCAGAGGTATAACACAGAAAGATGGAGTACTCTCTGTGTCAAGGTGAGAAGAAAAATGGTAGGCAGGTAATTTATATCTACTCAGGAAGGTGGGGTAGGGCTGAGTCTTTATCTTGTCGGAGTTCCAGAGGTTGAGACATGCTAATGGAGGAGCTTTCCTGAGGGGGTTCTTTTGCATGTGGATTGGCTGTTGAAATTCTAATCTTATCTGTCGTGCTAGTGGAAGATGTAGAGCCTTTTGTGTTTTTCAGGACAGGAAACCATGCCCTATTTATTTTTAAACTCTCTTCTTTCCCGTTGAAATCGTGTTGATGTTTATTCCAAGACACCTAACGGCTGGACAACACATTCAATTACCATGTCAGATTACGCAGGGAAGCCATTGAAATTCATAAACATAAACACAATTTCAACAGAAGAGTTTAAAAATCAGGTCCTACAATGCCAAGACCACAGCCATACAGCCCGGGAAATCTACAAAAACCAAGAAACTGACCAAATTCAGCACTGATTCCTGAATTTCTCAACTCCGTCAGCTGCCCATGCTATTGCAGTCTATACTGACCCACCTCCCACTTGCAGGCAGCATGATCCTGCACACGATTATTCGGAAGCAACTACTGTTTTTTTCTATGGCACTGACTCCCTAGGATTGCAGCCGGAAGCTTTATACTAAACCTACATTTGCCACCATGTCGGCAACTCGTAAATCCCTTAAGAAAGAGCTTCAGGAGGTCAGTCGTGCTGGTCTGCAGTAGAAGATCAGGATTCGAATCCAGGGCTGCGGTCACACGGAGCATTAGGGATGCTAGAGAGTCGGGAGATAGGCGGATTTTCCGGGCGCGATCTCACCGCCACATCTGGGAAGCGTAGAGCTCCTGTGGCTCACCCGAGGCTTCACTCTGAAGATGCGCTGTAAAAAAACTAGTACCTTGGAGGTACTAGTTTCCGGAAAGCGCGGGGCAAGGGCGGGCGCGTGATCGCGTTTCCGGTGGAATCCCATGGCATCCGGTGCCCGCCCATGTCCCCTCGCAAAAAGGGTTTTTTTTGATCAACTGTCCTCAGGATGCGCACAAGCACCCAATGGGGCATGCGCACACGTCGGTGTACAAAAAAACCCCCACCCGTTTGCTGCGGCGCACCGCTTCTTTGTCGTATCACAGGATTGTGGTGTGATCGGCACCTCCCCCCTACCACAGAACCTCCACGGGATGTCTGCTCGCGCAACCGTGCATTATTTTGCCCCAGGACAAACAGCCACGCTTCTCCCTCACATTTTCCTGCCCATGTGACCGCAGCCAAGGAGCACCTTAAAGGCCAACAGGCTTTCCGGAGCTTTGACTCTCGAAAGCTTATACCCGGGTAATCGTGTTGGTCTCTTAAGTTGTTCTGAACTTTTAAAATCTTGCTCTTTTAATTAAGGGGTCACCATAGATTGTGGGATGGAAGGATTTTATTGGCAATTTCAGTATTGCCGTTTGATAAGCTTCTGGCCATTTTACATGCCAACGGGGGTTAAATATTTAATAGGACATTCAATGGGACCCATTTCTTGGGTCAGGAGCAACCGGGGATTCCATTTTGGGAACTCGGGATTTTTGTGCCATTTTTGAACAGGCCACTTACGGAAGCACGTTTTGACCTAGCTCAGTTTGTTCTGTGGCCTCTAAATACTGGTACGGATGTTCAAACGGAAGCCGTTTCAACTGCCTTCTGCCGCTGTTGACAATTGCTCATTCATGCCACGGTGAAACAGCCACCATCTCTTTCGGCGAACTTTGAACAACAAATCACCCCGGGCCATTTGGCACTAGTTCCAGCAGAGCAACAGCTAAGTATGTCACTTGCAGCGAGCTGGGAGGCCCCTAGTCCAAATCTGCCATGACTTCGCCAGGTGGCGACATCTACCTCTCAGGTGTCATATAGGACAA
>NW_015174903.1:113412-115376 GCF_001447785.1 Gekko japonicus
ATCAGACGGGGGGGTTAAAGCGATTACAACCGTTGCACTCAGGATACCACCACTTGGGGACCTAGTGGCAGAATACAACGGTTTAAAGCTCTTTGCAACGGTTAGGGACGGAAGGCAGATGTTCGCCGTGTGAACGCCGGTAAGTACACCGATTCCAACCGGCACCTATACCGTTGTAAATGCCCTGTCTGAACGCACCCTATGAGTGCTGGAGTGAGAGATTCAGCATGCCGGGACATTTGGCGGCGCTACATCAAGGTGCGTCTAGGTGTTATCTCCTTGAGTGGGATGCTTCTCTTTGTCTTGGGAACTGCCCTCTGACCCCTTCTCTTGGTCTCATTTTGTCTTCTTTTTTTAAATTATGTTTTAATGAAAACAATACATATGAATAGGAAAAGAAATGGAAGTATAACAAATAGTTTCCAGCTGATTCAGGGAAACACAGTTATCAGTCAAAGGAGGGGAGAAACCACTGCAGATTATGTATTCTTAAAGTCGTATTTGGCCCAGCTGTTTCACCTAGAAAATTAATCAGGATATGGATATTGTCATATATTTTTACAGCATAAACTTAAAGCACACTAACCAGAATCAATATCTGTTACAAATTCATTCCAACTTGAGTGCCGAAATGGAGTAACCAATATTGTTCACTGCCAGTTATGCACAGCATAAACTTAAAGCACATTAACTAGAATCAATATCTGTTACAAAAACATTCCAACGAGTGCCAAAATGGAGTAACCAATATTGTTCACTGTCAGTTATGGAACTATAATAATATACCATTACTTTTTCCCATTTATTGCATGGCAGGGTGATAACAAGTAATGTTAACATCCTGATACTAACTATATTTGCTTGGAAATAAGCCCCATTGATATAGATAGGCCTCACTGAAATGCAAGTGTGCTCAAAACTGTCTGAATATCCAAGACATAAATTCAAGGCACTATTTAGGGAAGGCAGGGATGGAGTAACACAGGGTGGTATTTTAAAATTGCTTGAGATGTAGCACGTACCACTCTGGTAAGGGTGTTATTGAATTTTGTGGCAGTCCTGATGCAGTTTAAAAGTTAGAGTTCCTTTTTGGATTTCTCAGTGTGTGGTAGAAGAATTATCACTGTGACCGATTTCACACAAGAGCTGTGCCACGGTCGCGCCTCCCTTTGCCCCGCTTCTGTAGGTCAATTTCCCACTCGAAGCCGTGCGGCTGCATTTTGGCCCGCGGCTTTGCCCAATTTCCCCCGCGGTTTCGTGATCCTGTTTTTTGAGGATCAGTAAACCGTGGGGGAAATCGGGCAAAGCCACGGGTCAAAATGGGGCTGCGCAGCTTTGAGTAGGATCAGTAAACCGTGGGGGAAATCGAGCAAAACCGCGGGTCAAAATGGGGCTGCGCAGCTTCGAGTGGGAAATTGACCAATAGAAGCGGGGCAAAGGGAGGCTCGACTATGGCGCTGCTCTTGTGTGAAATCGGTCTGTGTCTTCTCATGCCCTTCACATGCCCTTCCATGGAGACAAACATCTCTGCAGGTCTCTCCTGTAGAGACAATGCCCTTGTGTTCCCACATGTGATGCCGTACAAGCTGGCCACTTGCAACAGGGAAAGTACTTTTTAGATTGGGCTTCTTTCTCTTCCTTTGACTGCAACCTGAATGTGAGCTGGATCTACTCAAATAAATGTAAGTTCAACTTTGTTTGCAATATACTTCTTGGGAGATTTATTTACCGCACTCCGTATCACGCTTCTGTGACTGGGCAAAACTCTGCTATGTTAACCAAATATCCCAGTATAAAGACCAAGCTAGCCTGAGCTGGCTGGATCTCATCAGCAAAGCAGGGTTAGCTCTAGCCCTGGTTAGTACATGGATGGGACTGCAATAAAGAAGGCCAATGCTATGCTGGGGATTATTAGGAAGGGTATTGAAAACAGATCAGCCAACATCATAATGCCCCTGTAAAAA
>NW_015174903.1:115754-119293 GCF_001447785.1 Gekko japonicus
TTCTTGGTGCTTGGGGGGGGGGCAACAGTGGGAGGGCTTCTAATGTCCTGGCCCCACTGGTGGACCTCCTGAGGGCACCTGGTATTTCTGGCCACTGTGTGACACAGAGTGTTGGACTGGATGGGCCTTTGGCCTGATCCAACATTGGCGTCTCTTATGGGAGTCCCTTAAGGAAGTCTAGGGTTGCTGCACAGAGGCAGGGGGTGGCAAACCACCTCTGAACATCTCTTGCCTTGAAGGCCCTATGAGCTGTGACTCGATGGCACAAAACAAGAGGCAGGAAACGTAGCCGCAAGGAAAATAGCAATGAAATCCAAGGAAAGCAACACCAGCCTCCAGGTTTCAGCCATTCTAGTTCTTAGAATGAACTGGCCTTCCAGAGAGCTGCAAAATGTACTTCCCTGGGTGTCATGGGAGGACTGGGGGAATATCTTTTAGATGCTTTCCGGCGAATCCAGCTGAGACAAAAGCTCAGGGTGTTGGAGGTGGACTCTGAAAATCTGAAATGTATTCAACTAAAATTTACACCAATTTAACCAAGCCAGGGGGAAACGATCATTCCTTTACTGGGAACTGGTGGTGGAACGTGCCGTCAAGCCACAGTCAATAAATGGCAACCCCATAAGGTTTGCAAGACAGGAGATGAACAGAAGTGTTTTGCTATTGTCTGCCTCTGCGTAGCAACCCTGGACTTCCTCAGCGGTTTCCTATCCAAATACTAACCAGGGCCGACCCTGCTTAGCTTCCAAGATCTGACAAGATCAGACTAGCCTCGGCCATCCAGGTCAGAACTTACTGGGATCTTTAGTTGTAGATTTTTCGGGCTGTATGGCCGTGGTCTTGGCATTGTAGGGCCTGATGTTTTGCCAGCAGCTGTGACTGGCATCCTCAGAGGTATAACACAGAAAGACGGAGTACTCTCTGTGTCAAGGTGAGAAGGAAAAAATGGTAGGCAGGTAATTTATATCTACTCAGGAAGGTGGGGTAGGGCTGAGTCATTATCTTGTAGTTCCCCAGGCTGTGACATGCTAATGGAGGAGCTTTCCTGAAGAAGTTCTTTAGCAAGTCACTACAATATAATGACTCAGCCCTACCCCACCTTCCTGAGTAGATATAAATTACCTTGTCCCTTTATTCTTCTCACACATCTTTCTGTGTTCTCCCTCTGAGGATGCCAGTCCCAGCTGCTGGCGAAACGTCAGGTCCTACAATGCCAAGACCACAGCCCTACAGCCCGGAAAATCTACAATGACTAATGAACTCTGGCCATATGAAAACCTTCGACAACTTACTGGGATCTGCTTGCATCTTAACTACTGGTTGATTTGGAATGGCTTCTGTTCTAAATGTTGTGTAGCAATCAGCTCCTTGACAAGAATCAGAGCTCCGCAGTGGGAAAACAAGAGGTGCAGCGACAGGGCAGTGACAGAAGTCTTCCGAAAACATTCTGGCTTGTACATCAGCAGGTAGAATTCCAGCAGAGTTCTAGGTTGCAGGACACCCAGAGATCAAACTCCCCCATCTTATAAATGCATTACTCAAATCAGATGAATGTACCCAGTGTGGTCAGACTGAGAGAGCTGCTAAACTCTAGTTTGGGAGCTCTGCGTTCAAATCTGCAGAGGAAGCTGCCTAATAGGGCTATTTTTGGGCAGGAACGCACAGGAACGGAGTTCCGGCTGGCTCCCAAGTTGACCACGCCCAGCAGGAACTCATTAGCATGATAGGCCACACCCAACAGCAGGAAATCATTCGGATTGGCTACATTAGGGGTGTGTGGCCTAACATGCAAAGGAGTTCCTGCTACAAAAAAAGCCCCGGGTCTTGACAACAAACAAGGTCAACAGAATAACAAGCAAAAGGTGGGTGTGGCTGGATGACCACACTTCTGGTAACATGGGGGTGTGTCCTAATGTGCTAATGAGCTGTGCTGGCAGGGGCGTGGCCTAATATGCTAATGAGTTTCTGGTGTTGGGTGTGGCCTGTTATGCTACTGAGTTCCTGCTGGGCTTTTTCTACAAAAATGAGCCCCGCTAATACTGAGTCAGGTCCTTGGTTTGTCTTTGTCAACTCTGGTTGGCAGTGATTCTCCACGGTGTTGGGTGGAGGTCTTTCCCATCACCTCCTTTTAGTTGGTGAAGCAGGAATTTGAACAAGGGACTTCCGGCACACAAAGCAGATGCTCTGTCAGTGAGCCACAGCCCCTCCCCAGTCAGTCATGTAGCTGACTGGATGACTTTGGGCCAATTACACACTCAGTCTCACCCACCTCACAGGGTTGCTGTGAGGCTCCAGCCAAAGCTCCGCATTGTGACACCGGGGAAACATGGGGGGGGGAGGTGATGGACATCCAAAGTTGGATGCACATGAGGGGCTTTTCCCCATCTCTTTCCATTACAGTAACCTCGAAAGTCCATGTTACTGAGAGCCAGTTTGGTGTAGTGGTTAAGTGCGTGGACTCTAATCTGGGAGAACCAGGTTTGATTCCCCACTCCTCCACTCGCACCTGCTGGATGACCTTGGGCAAGCCGTAGTTCTGATAAGAGCTGTCCTTGAAAAAGAGCAGTTTGTGTCAGAGTTCTCTCGGCCCCACCTACCTCACTGGGTGTCTGTTGTGGGGAGGGGAAGGGAAAGGAGTTTGTAAGACGCTCTGAGACACCTTTGGGTAGTGAAGGGCGGGGTATAAATCCAATCTCTTCTCTCTTCTTCTACTGCTTTTTACTTTCCCGGAAGCCGATGGCGTTTGGCTGTTCCCTCACATGTCCCCTCATCGTTTTTTAGCCTCCGGCTCACACATTTTTGTCTCAGCTCAGGAAGGAGGGGCTCCGGAGCAATGTTCCCTCTAAGCTGTGGAGTCCTGTGAGCAAAAATTCTACTTTGTGAGCTACTGGCATTAAGGCTGTGAGCGAGCGATTTAGCTACTGCATACATTCGTTTGCACTGGAGCCCTCCTTCTTGAGCTAGGACAAAAATGTGTGAGCCGGAGGCTAAAAAAACGGTGAGCTAGCTCGCACTAACTCAGCTTAGAGGGAACACTGCTCCAGAGAAACTAATTCAGACAGCAGACAAACCGCTTCCGCAGAACTTTAACGCCAGTCGCTCACTAAGCAGAATCTTTGCTCACGAGACTCCACAGCTTAGGGGGAGCACTGGCAGCGGACCCCACACTTTAATCCCTCTCTGTGTGAAGCAGTATTTCCTTTTGTCCATCCCGAACCT
This sequence comes from Gekko japonicus, assembly GCF_001447785.1. Classification (NCBI taxonomy): domain Eukaryota; kingdom Metazoa; phylum Chordata; class Lepidosauria; order Squamata; family Gekkonidae; genus Gekko; species Gekko japonicus. The sequence continues at coordinate 118,974 of NW_015174903.1, forward strand.
ACTGCCCATCAGCTTAATTGGATGCCCTGGAGTATTTTGGTAGAGGGAGAAAAAGTTTTTTACCCTCCTCCACTCAAGGACCCAAATGTTATTTATATTTTGTAGACTGGTGTTTAAGATTATATTGTGCTAGGGAATCTCTGCACGAAGATGAGCGAATAGCATCGTATTAGTGAAGGTGTAAAGATTCTCTAATGAGATACTAAAAGCGTCTTTGCCTTTGAGTGAGAATTTCACCATCACCCCTAATACCTTGCATTTTTTACAGCGGTTTGAATGCCTGTCTGTTCCCCACCCCCCCACCCCCAGTGGGAGGTAAA
>NW_015174903.1:119581-126883 GCF_001447785.1 Gekko japonicus
CACCCCCCCCCCCCCCCCCCAGAGGCGTCTGTCCGGGAGCAGCCAGCCCGAGGCGCCTCTCCGTTCCGCAGGCCGAGCCGACCGGGCACGTCCCGTCGAACCTGGGCTCCGAGTCCCCCGGCAGGCGGTGCGGGCCGCGATCCAGGCAGGCAGGCAGGCAGCGCCCCGCTGCTGGGGGAAGCGGAGACGGAGGAGCGCCGTGAGTAGCTCGCGCGTCCGCCGCCGCCGGCCCCGATCCCGTCCCCGACGGCGCTCCAGGCCGTCCGGGGAGGGGGGCTCCGCCGTCTCCGTTCGCGGCCAGGCCCCCAGCTGGGACACGCGCGCGGCTCCGGGTGGGACGACATGGGGAGGGGGAGAAATCTGTCCACCGAGCGCCCGATCCGAGGCACGTTCCTCGGAAGTCAGCCCCCCTGTGTCCAGTAGGGTTTTAACGCCGGGGAGAACGGAGTTAGGATCGTAGTCTCCGAGCGAGCGTTCGTTCCGCAGCGTTGCTTGGGAGGAAGCCCCGCGGAGGGACTTTACTTCCGAGGAAGCGCGCAGGGGGTGGGCGTGCGCGCGGACGGTTGGGGCAGGGCTTGCATCCGGCTTAATCATTAATCGTTTCGCCGCGAGGGGAGTGCGTCCCCCCCCCCCATTCATTTGTGACCCGCGTCTACTCCGGAGCAAGTGTCGCGGCGCTCTAGCGGGATTTGCCGCGCAGGATCAGGAGCGCTCTCTCCGATTGGGACCTCCCCCGTCCAGTGTTCCCTCTAAGCTGAGTTAGTGTGAGCGAGCTCACAGTTTTTTAGCCTCTGGCTCACACATTGTTGTCTTCGCTCAGGAAGGGAGGGCTCCAGAGCAAACTCATTTATGCAGTAACCAAATCGCCTGCTCACAACTTTAATGCCAGTAGTAGCTCACAAAGTAGAATTTTTGCTCACGGGACTCCACAGCTTAGAGGGAACATTGTGCCCGTCCCGTTCCCCCCTCCCCATTCCTGATTTACAAGGCAAACGTATTCGGAGTCGAAACGAATCCCCGTTGACACGGGAATAGCCCTGCACCGGATTGCACCGTGACTCGCCCCCTGGAGATGCCCGGGGGACACCGGTCTCGCCTCCCGTTGCATTGGCCCCGCTCGCCAGAGGTGTCGAATCAAGCGCTCCCCAATCAGTTCCAGCCATGCGCAGAAGCCTAAACTGCGCCTTTAGTGTGGGGAGGGGACATGGGGGGGTTGAGTAGAGGCCCCCCTGCCTTTGCCCAGCTTCGGGGGGAGGCGCATTTGCGGGCCCCCTGGATTTCCTTGCGCGGCAGTGCCACCCCTGGGCACAAAGGAGATTGCACCCTGTGGTGGTGGTGGTGGGGGGACCTTGGAGCCTCAGCGCCTTTCCAAGAGGGCGGCTTGATTGGGGAGACCCCCCCCCCAAAGCCCCCCGGAGCTCCTTTGCGCTCCCTGAGCCTCCTCCGGGGAAAATGGGGAGAGTCCCAGTGTCTGGCTAAGCCCCACTGCCGGGCTGTGATCGCCCCCCTGAATATTAAAATCCACAGCAAATCACCGGCCAGGTTAGGTTGCTGGAGTCTTAAATTGCACCCGCCGTGCGGAGGGGGAGAGGGCTCTCGGGGTCGGAGCTCCGCGGCCCCCGACGCGGCGGCTCGAAATGTGCGCAAATGTTCCAAAAACAGGTCGAGGATTAGCATTGTTTGTGTGCGTGCGTGCGCGTGTAACACGGCGAAAAGAATCGCTTTTAACAGTCGGCGCTGGGCACAGCCGCATTCCAGAGCCGTTCCTGCTGCAGCCCTGCTTTCCCCCTGCAGCCCTCGCGTTATGGCGCTGGGTGTGTATATATTTTATGTATATGAGTTTGCATCGCCTGCTTTTAACATGCACGCATTAACAAAAAACAAACCACACACACACAGCATGGATTTCGTGGCTCTTTCGCTCTCCAGACCACGGACTTCCCTTCCTCTGCCTCCCTCTCCCACCCTTTTATTTTTTTTCTAGTCGAAGGCAAAAACGCTCCCAAAAATCACATGGAAGAGAATTAATCTGCCCCCCCTTAAAAGAAAAAACCCCACGAAGATAAAGACCAAAAAAATGCAATTTACCTGACATGTTGCAGGAAAGAAGGAGAAACTTTGAACACTAAAGCAAGGTTCTTTGGAAGGAAAGGATTCTCCAGCAGGGCTTCCTAGGCTGCAAGAATGGGACACACAAGAAAAGAAGAATTTTACCATTAAAAGAAAAATCCAAGTCCGCTGGGCAGCTCTTGAGTGGGAAGCAAACAATATTAATGTTTTATACCTACGGATATAAGTTTGAATTTTTCTCCCCACAAGCCAAGTATTTAAAACCTCTAGAAACCAATGATTTGACAATCAATGATTGCGCGATACTTTCAATTTGAATATTCAAAGGCTCCTCAAAATGGACTACCTGGGAATGAAAGCTACCACATCCCCATGTAGCTGAGGGGTTTAGGCAATAAGATTCACCCTCACGGCCTCCCCGGGACCCCTGCCCGGGGGACATCTCCCGCCTTTGGGCTTCCCGGCTGCAAATCGGGCAGATACCCTGGAAGATGGTCTGTATTTTCATCGCAGAGATGGGCAGCGACTCCGGTTTTTCTGCCGCCCCACCTGTCAGCAGCAGGGGTGCCCCTGGAACAGGAGAGGGGGCTTTGGGGGTCAGTGTAAACTTTTGGGGGCCACATTTGAGATTTTGAGGGCCAAAGATGGCCCTCGGGGGGCGTGGCATAGCCAGGCCGAGGCATTGAGGCCTGCCAGGAATTGGCACTGGCCTGGATGGGCCGTGGTCTGACTTCCACGGATGCTTCCTGCCCCGCTCAAGCAGGGCATTTCCCCCTTTTCTTTTGCTTTGTGTGGGCATATTTATTTCTCTCCCCCCCCCCTTCATGTAGCTGCTGGGCTTTGCATCCTAGAAAAACCGCCTGGGTTTGCAATAGCCGGATTTTAATGTTCGCTTTCAACTGCATGAAACTGAGTCGGATCATTTGACCCCAGGGTGAAATTTCCAAAATTTTATGCTGCATTTTCATCCCCCCCCTCCCCTTCCCCCTGGAATTGCCGTAGACAGCTGGGGCTGACCAGAATGTAAGCTGTGCTGTTAATCATCTACCACAAATATAGTTTGGCCATTGTTCCAGTTCATTTTTTAAAAAAGAAATGGTCAACAAATATAGATTTGAGAGAGGGAGTGGTCTCTAGCTACGCTTCGAAACACTCCCTTCGGGTTCCTTGGACACCCCAGGGCCCTTCTCACACCTGCAGCCGTACAGCCGCCTCTTCTGGTTCTGAACGGTACAGTTTCTTCGGAGGAGTTTTCAGAGAAACCCTTTTGAGCCATAGGAGAAGCCCCCCACCAACGCTCCCTCTAAGCCGTGGAGCCCTGTGAGCAAAAAATTCCACTTTGTGAGCTACTGGGCATTAAAGTTGTGGGCAGGCGATTTGGCTCCTGCATAAATTAGTTTGCTCTGGAGGCATCCTTCCTGAGCGAAGACAACAATGTGTGAGCCGGAGGCTAAAAAACTGTGAGCTAGCTCACACCGACTCAGCTTAGAGGGAACACTGCCCCCCACCCCCACCCCACGTCAGTGCATGGGGTGATGGCCAAGTAAGGGTTCTGCCCCTAGTCCATGAAGTTCACCTATGAATACTAGTGGAAAGAGAGGAGGGGCTCTGTCTGCTAAGCAGGAAAGGGGGGTCCCAAAAGGTGTGGACTGGGGAGTGGGGTTGGCCATGAACACCCCTCAACTTTTGCAGGGAACCTATAAAACAGACCATTTCTAATAACCGCTCCCTGGTAAACATCAGTTATATCCAGGATTGGGAGGTTAATTTTTAACCGAATTTGGGGTGGCCCAACAGAAGCCGTGTGCCTGTTTCCAGACGCACAGGGGTGGACTTGGGCATTCAGGAGAGAAGTGAAAGCACTCAGCACATGCACAGAGGCACGCATTATTGGCAGTTAGCGTCTTCCTGGGGCTGTTTTCTTCTTGACAGGGTCCGGAGCCAGCTCTGCGTAAAGCCCCGCTCGTAATTCTGTTGCACCACCCAGGAAAACCAGAAATCCAGCTTGTGAATTTTGGAAATAAAAACCCAGCTTAATTCCCCCCCCCCCCAAAAGGCAGAAGTGTGTGAAAGGAACAATGTGATTGGTCTGTTTCCAGACTTTGCCTAATATAAAAGCCACCAAAGCATCTTGCTTTTTAAAGTTCAGTTAAGAAGGGGGAAATAAAGGATTCCACTAGGGCGGGCCGTCAGCCTGCCTCGATGTGCGTGCATTCCAAACGAGAAAGTTCCAAACATGACAGGAAGAGGGAAATGCGAAAAACGCCTCCATAAGAAGGTTGGACTTTACTTTATAAAACAATGATTTAAAGAAAAGCGCCGCAGTTGACAGAAGCTACTCAGACAAATGAATTTGGGAAGGTTTGAAAGGAGGGCAGGAAACCTAACTCTGTGGGATTGCAGAGAAATGTGAATGGGTTTGGGGGCTTCAGCACGGAAGGGATATGGAGTCTCTCGTGGAATAGCCTCAAGGCTTTGGAAGCTTTTAACATTTTGGGTGCCCAAATTTAGACTCTAGCTTCTAAACCCAAGAATCCCTTGAAGGTGGAAAGAGGCTGAGTAGCATGAATAGCAAAACTATTTTAAAAATCCAGCTGAATCCAGCTGGAAAATACAGTCACAAAACCTGGTTTGTAGACTCAGGTGGGTAGCGGTGTTGGTCTGAAACAGGGGAGGCCAAACTTGCTTAGTGCAAGAGCCACACAGAATAAACGTCAGATGTTTTGAGAGCCACAAGAACATGAACAAATATCACTCACACATTTTTATTGAAAGAGATGCAAAATTGGTTTTTATTGACATTGAATAAGACTGCCAAAAATAAAACCAAAAGGGGTACAAACAGATATAACTTTAAATGCATCCTCCAAGCCCCCTCCCCCCCCCGGCTTGGCAAAGGGATTTAAAGAGACAGGCGCCTTCTCCCAAGCTGGGCAGCGGTGGTGGTGGGGAATGGCTGTGAGAACACATTTAAAGTTGCTTTCTAAAGTTGCTGAGAGCCAGTTTGGTGTAGTGGCTAAGCCCAGCAGGAACTCATTAGCATAATAGGCCACACCCCTGGCAGCGCAGCTCATTAGCACATTAGGCCGCACCCCCATGTTACCAGAAGTGTGGTCATCCAGTCCCACCCACCTTTTGCTTGTTATTCTGTTTACCTTGTTTGTTGTCAAAACCCAGGGCCTTTTTTTGTAGCAGGAACTCCTTTGCATGTTAGGCCACACACCCCTAATGTAGCCAATCCTAATGAGTTCCTGCTGTTGGGTGTGGCCTATTATGCTAATGAGTTCCTGCTGGGCGTGGCCAACTCGGGAGCCAGCCAGAACTCCGTTCCTGTGCGTTCCTGCCCAAAAATAGCCCTGCCAGTGGCACCTTTAAGACCGACCAAGTTTAATTCTGGGTATAAGCGACTCAAAATGAAACTTCGTTGGTCTTAAAGGTGCCACTGGACTCAAGCGTTGTTCAAAATCTTGCTCGGTTCTGATGTCACAGTACCGTGAGGCTGCAGGCCACACACGCATCTACGTGGGAGTCGGCTCCAGGGAAGTCAGTGGAAGTCGCGTTTCAGGAAAGTCCTCTTTTGCCCTGTGTAGAATCAGGGCCGGCTAACTTTGGCCTTCATCTGCTGCACGGGACTTGTTTTAAATCCTTTTTACTGTACGCCTCTTTCTCTCTCTTTCCTGTTCTCCATTCGAACAGAACAAGGTGGGAGAATCGCAAGCTGTGACTCTGGAAGGTGTTTGCAACAGAAGGAAGACATCCGTGCCCAGCCATTGTTGGTGGATTGTGTCTCGGTGAATGACGAGAGCCGCCTGTGCTACTTCAGCAAACAAACGTTTCGTGAATTGGGAGAACGTGGAAGTCCTGCACATCCGGCAACGACCTGTTTCTGATGCTCCATTCACTATTTTCTGTAGCCCCTCGGAGAGCCCAAGCGAGTGGCTGCGAACGGACGGTCTTTAAAAAGCCCCTTTTCACAACAGACCGCTGCAGGTGGCCCAGTGGCGCTTTGTGCTGGCTTCACATCCCAGGGGAGACCCGGGGCTCAGTGGCGGAGCATCTGCAGAAGGTCCCAGGTTCAATCCCCAGCATCTCCAGTTAAAAGGATCTGGGAGCAGGTGATATGAATGGAGGAGGAGGAGATTGGGTTTATACCCCACCCTTCACTCAGAGTCTCAGAGTGGCTTAGAAACGCCTTTTCCTTCCCCTCCCCACAACAGACACCCTGTGAGGTAGGTGGGGCTGAGAGAGCTCTGACAGAAACGGCTCTTTTCAAGGACAGCTCTTATCAGAACTATGGCTTGCCCAAGGTCATCCAGCAGCTGCGAGTGGAGGAGTGGGGAATCAAACCCGGTTCTCCCAGATTAGAGTCCGCGCACTTCACCACGACACCAGACTGGAACGACCTCTGCCTGACACCCTGGAGAGCCACTGCCAGGCTGAGCAGACAATACTGACTTTGATGGACCAAAGGTCTGATTTGGTAGGAGGCATCTTCTTGTGTGACTGTCTCAGGGCTGGTTTTCCAGCCAAGCTGCCCGAGGGACTCCCGCCAAGTGGGGAGGGAGAAGATATGTCGTGGGAGCTCTGTGTGTTCCTGGCCATGAGTGGCCCCAGTCCTGACTCAGATACGGTCAGTGGTGGCATGGCGCCAGGAAGCGATGGGCGTCCCTTGTCTGGGGTGACGAAAGACCTCGATCCGGCCCTGGGCTGCCTGAACTGGAGTGCAGCTGAAATGGTTTCTAGTTTGCAATCCGTTTTACAGGGCTCTTTTTGTAGAAAAAGCCCAGCAGGAACTCATTAGCACAATAGGCCATACCCAACAGCAGGAACTCATTCGCATATTAGGCCACACCCTGACAGCACAGCTCATTCGCATATTAGACCACACCCCCATGTTACCAGAAGTGTGGTTATCCAGCCACACCTACCTTTTGCTTCTTAAGAGATCCAGTTTGGTGTAGTGGTTAAGTGCGCGGACTCTAATCTGGGAGAACCGGGTTTGATTCCCCACTACTCCACTTGCAGCTGCTGATGTGACCTTGGGTCAGTCACAAGCTCTGGCACAGCTGTCCTTGAAAAAGAGCAGTTTGTGTCAGAGTTTTCTCAGCCCCACCCACCTCACAGGGTGTCTGTTGTGGGGAGGGGAAGGTAAAGGAGTTTGTAAGCCGCTCAGACTCCAAGTGAAGGGCGGGGTATAAATCTAATCTCTTCTTCCTCTTCTTCTTCTTCTTC
>NW_015174903.1:127437-144839 GCF_001447785.1 Gekko japonicus
AATAATAATAATAATAATAATAATAATAATAATAATAATAATAATAATAATAATAATAATAATAGTAATAATAATAATAATAATAAATTTAAAAAAACAAAAACAAAGCCAGTAGACAGAGATGCGTGACTTAACTCCATGTCTCGGCCAGGTGCCTTGTGATATTCACAAGTGCTCTACTGGTGATTTGATTCCAGTAGTAGCACCTTAGAATCATAGGATCATAGAGTTGGAAGGGATCTCGAGCGTCATCTAGTCCAACCCCCTACACAATGCAGGAAATTCACAAATGCCTCCCCCTCCACGCTCACAGTGACCGCTGTTCCACGCTCAGAAGATGACAAAAAACCTCCAGGATTGCTTCCTGACCCCAAAGTGACAATCAGCATTTCCTTGGGGCTCCTCTGGAGTAAAAGGGTTGATTTTTGGAACCGGATAATCACTCAGGCCCAAAGGACTGCCCTCTGAAAATTTCCGAGGGGAGCTTATTTCCCAGGCCTGATGCCTGAATCCTAAACGATTACAGTCCTGCGCACACTTCTGTCTTATCACATTTTTATCTCATTGATATCCGAGGAGATCAGGGAGCTGTCTGTGGTCCTCCCTTCTTCTGCCACGGCCTCACAACAACCCTACGAGGTTGGCGAGGCTGAGAGTGTGACTGGCCCCCAGGTCACCTGAGTGGGCAAGAGAGAATGACGGTTTGAACCCAGTCCACTGCAGTTCTGGTCCAGTAGGCTAGCAGGGACACCCTCCTGGCTCTCTGCCCAGTAGGATACCATGAGGGTTACCAGCAAATGCACATGCAACCCTGCAAGGTGGACACTAGCATACCCACTAGGATGCTGGGGAGTTTGGTGTAGCGGGTAGGAGCACGGGCTCTAATCTGGGAGAACCGGGTTTGATTCCCCACTCCCCGACATGCAGCTGCTGGTGTGACCTTGGGTCAGTCACAAGTTCTCTCAAGGACAGCTCTGGAAAGAGCTCCCTCCGGCCCACCTACCACACAGGGTGACTGTTGTGGGGAGGGGAAGGGAAAGGAGTTTGTAAGCCGCTCTGAGACTCCGAGTGAAGGGCAGGGTAGAAATCCAATCTCTTCCTCCTCTTCTTCTTCTGCAGATCAGCAACTAAGAGGGTTGCCAACTCTGGGCTGGGCAATACCTGGAGATTTTTGGGGGGTGGAGCCTAAGGAGGGCTTGGGGAGGAACCCCCACAGAGTACAACGCCTTAAAGTCCACCCTCCAGAACTGCCATTTCCTCCCGGGGGACTGTTCTCTGTAATCTCTGTAATCTGGAGATCAATTGTAATAGTGGGAGATCTCCAGGCCCCATCTGGAGGTTGGCAGCCCTAGTGACAAATTTCCTACTGACCCCCCCCAAATGCCCTCAATTTTTGAGTTGCAAAAGGTCTGTCTCCCTGTAGCAAATGCAGAACTATGAATACTGACAGTTTAAAAAAAAACACCAAACCTGACCTTGTGTTATGCCAGATAGTTGGAATTCCCGTGCCCTTCTGGAATCTGCCTCCTGCTTTTATCAGATTTTTAACTGGGAAGGCGCTGGAGCTCAGGGGTCTGGCACTAGGCCTGTCTCCAGTTTTGAGTGAAATCTGTCTCGGGCCCAGACGCCGCGTCCTACCCTTTGCAGTTCATGCATTAGAAAACCTGGATTGGTTGCTTTTTCTACCGAGACGTGTTCGAAATTCTGTAGGATGAGTGAGTTGTACCTGGCAGTCGGCTGGTGATACTGTGTGTGTATGGTGGGGTGTTCCCTATAAGATGAGTTGGTGTGAGCCGGCTTGCAGTTTTTTAGCCTCCGGCTCACACATTTTTGTCTTAGCTCAGGAAGGAGAGCTCCAGAGCAAACTGATTTATGCAGCAGCCAAATCACTCACTCACACCTTTAATGGCAGCAGCTCACAAAGTTGGATTCTTGCCCACAAGACTCCACAGCTTAGAGGGAACACTGGTGGGGAGAGAGGACCTTGTGGATCCCAAGCGCAAATATGATGTGCTGTTCATTTCTCTCCTCATTCAGTTGGGGTTGACCCAGTTTACTCCCGTTTCGAATGCCAAAGTTCATCTCGGGACCTTGTGCTAAGACAAAAGAAAGCGTACCTCTGAGCATGTACGCAGTGGAGCTCTCCCAAGTAGCCATTGCCGGCTGTGATAACTCAGTGTCACGGAAATGTTCTCTGCACATGTTCAGGAGCACTTGTGTCAGGGCTTAGCAGGTCCACTGGTGATAACCCAGTTCAAAGAGTTTTCATGCAGGATTTACTGACCTCTCAAGAATGCCGCACGAGAGGTGCTGTCCGAAATACAAGTGCTTTCAGAAACGCACTTGTTATTTCGGATGGCACCTCTTGTGCGGCAGGCCATCAAGGTTGTCAAGTCAGCCTCTAAAATAATCCTGTACATACATGGCCTACATTTCCTAGGAGAGGGGAGGAAGAAAAGAAAATGCACTCTGTGCATGCTCTAGCATGCTGTTACTAAACCATTCACACACATGTCCAGGCCTAGGGCTTTAGAAGGGATCAGTCTGGCCCTTACTAGAAGAAGAAGAAGAAGAGATTGGATTTATACCCCGCCCTTCACTACCCAAAGGTGTCTCAGAGCGGCCTACAAACACCTTTCCCTTCCCCTCCCCACAACAGACACCCTGTGAGGTAGGTGGGTCTGAGATAACTCGTGACAGAAACTGCTCTTTTTCAAGAACAGCTGTGCCAGAGTTATGGCTTGCCCAAGGTCATCCAGCCAGGTGCAAGTGGAGGAGTGGGGAATCAAACCCGGTTCTCCCAGATTAGAGTCCGCACACTTAACCACTACACCAAACTGGCAGGAAGCTGCTCTGCAAATGGACCCTTGCTATGTTCTTGCATTTTTATAACTGGATCAAGTGGGGTGGTGAATGGATCTGTCCTGTGTCCTGTTCTTTTATTATTCAGAAATTTCTCTGAGCTGTGTCCTCCTCCCTTCCCATTTAACTGGGAGAATTTCTAGAAATTAATTCCGGAATCAGATCTTGCATAGTTCGCAGCGATTGTCAGATCCTACATTTGGATGGTCCGAGATGTTTCTGTACCGCTTTTCTGCCTGTGCATTCAGGTGTGGTGCAGCGGAGAACCAGGTTTGAATCCCCACTCTGCCGCGGAAATTTGCTGGTTGACCATGGCCCAGTCGTGCCCTTGGCCTAACCTACCTCGCAGGGTTGTTGTGGAGTAAAATGGAGGGGAGGAGGACAGTGTCAGCCACTTGGGCTCCCCACTGGGGAGAAAGACAGAGTATGGATGAAGTAAATAATAATAATAGTACAAGCCAAAGTATTGTACTTTAATTCACTTTATTACAATATATGTATCTGAGGAAGGGTGCTTTGAGCCTCAGAAGCTGATACCCACCAAAATCTTGTTGGTCTCGAAGGTGCGACTGGATTTCAATTTATCAGTTCGGTGTAGTGGTTAGGTGTGCAGACTCTAATGTGGGAGGACTGGGTTTGATTCCCCACTCCTCCACATACAGCTGCTGGTGTGGCCTTGGGTCAGTCACAAGTTCTTTCAGAACTGTTCTTGTAAAAGAGCCGTTTCGGTCAGAGCTCTCTCAGCAGGGCCGGCTCGCTCACTAGGTGAACTAGGCATTCGCCTAGAGCGCCCTGGCCCTTAGGGGTGCCAAACTGCACCCACTCCCTGCAAAAAGCACCCCTGCTGGCTCTGACGGGGGGTGCAGGGGGGGCGCCAGAAGGGATCCTCGCCTAGGGTGCAAAATATGCTGGGGCCGGCCCTGTCTCTCAGCCCCACTCACCTCACAGGGTGTCTGTTGTGGGGAGGGGAAGGGAAAGGGGATTGTAAGCCGCTCCGAGACTCCTCTGGGTAGTGAAGGGCGGGGTATAAATCCAATCTCTTCTCCTCCTCCTCCTCCTCCTCTTTCCCTGCAGACCAACGGTGGCTCCCCGAAAATGTAATTCATGCAACACAGACGGAAAAGGAGACAGAAAGGGAAGAGGAAAACAAACAAATTCAGGCACTAACTCTGAGGTCATTCTAAAGCAGTTCTATGGTGCCCAAATGGAAAGGCTGCAGCCAGGGAGTATGTGGAGCTACGTTGGTCTCCCGGGCCGGGCACTGAAGAACATCTTGCTGTCCTATATCCCCTTTTCATGTGCCCACTTCCGCACCGTCATTTTTGTCACTCGATTGTCCCTATCGCTTCAGGGTTTTTCCGCCCCAATATGTTTTGCTGTCTCTAGTGGTCTCAGAGGGAGCAAAACCCATGTGGAGAACGGAGGAAATACCTTGCATTTATCCCTGGTTATAACAGCATTTGTTTATCCCGGGACAAGTGCAGGGTGAAGCTGGGGTGACCGCAGTGTAATGTGGAAACAAAAAATACCCCAAGATAATTACAGGGGTGAACTCTCAAGTGTAGTGTAAGTTAGGGGACAGGGTTGAACCAGGATTCAAGGTCTAGTGTGGAAAGGACAAATACCTTGCCTTTATCCCTGGTTATAACCAATGTTCCCTCTAAGCTGTGGAGTCCAGTGAGCAAAAATTCTACTTTGTGAGCCACTGGCATTAAAGTTCTGAGCGAGCGATTTGGCTGCTGCATAAATGAGTTTGCTCTGGAGCCATCCCTTCCTGAGCTAAGACAAAAATGTGTGAGCTGGAGGCTAAAAAGACTGTGAGCTAGCTCACACTCACTCAGCTTAGAGGGAACACTGGTTATAACAGCATTTGTTTATCCTGGGACAAGTGCGGGGTGAAGCTGGGGTGACCTCAGTGTAATGTGGAAACAAAAAAAAATACCCTGAGATAATTACAGGGGTGAACTCGAGTGTACTCTAAGTTAGGGGACAGGGTTGAACCAGGATTCAAGGTCTAGTGCGGAAAGGACAAATTTGTTGTTGTTAAGTCGCACAGTCGAGTCTGACTCTTCGCGACCCCATAGACCAGATCCCACCAGGCCCTCCTGTCTTCCGCTGTCCTCTGAAGTTGGCTCAATTTCATGTTCGTTGCATCGATGACACTGTCCAACCATCTCATCCTTTGCCGTCCCCATCTTCTTTGACCTTCAATCTTTCCCAGCATCAGGGTCTTCTCCAGGGAGTGCTCCCTTCTCATTTGGTGGCCAAAGTATTCGAGCTTCAGCTTCATTATCTGGCCTTCCAGGGAACAGTCAGGGTTGATTTCTTTTAGGATCGACTGATTTGATCTTCTTGCAGTCCAAGGGACTCTCAGGAGTCTTCTCCAGCACCATAGTTCAAAAGAAAGAGAGAGCGATAGTGGAATAGTAGTGGCGTCAGCTCTTACTCAAAGGCCTGGTGGAAGAGCTCCGTCTTGCAGGCCCTGCGGAAGTGAGAAAGGTCCCGCAGGGCCCGGATCTTCTCCGGGAGCTCCTTCCACCAGGTAGGAGCCGCCACCGAAAATGCCCTGGTCCTGGTCACCGCAAATTTAACATCTCTAGGGCTTGGAATTTCCAGGAGATGACAACTCCCTGACCGTAGTGGTGTGGGACAAGTGTGGGGTGAAGCTGGGATGACCTCAATGTAATGTCAAAACAAAAAAATACCCCAAGATAATTACAGGGGTGAACTCGAGTGTAGTGTAAGTTCGGGGACAGGGTTGAACCAGGCTTCAAGGTCCAGTGCGGAAAGATCCTGGAGGGGGGACCCAAAGCAACAGGGATAAAAGAGTGACAATAAATGACAGTGCAGACGTGGCCTGCAGTTAGGTGATCTTTGCCATCGTGCGTTTCCCAGCCTCTCTTCCCGATGCACGCATAAGAAACGACAAACCACTTTTTTAAAAAAATAAAGAGCCCAACCTGGATAGAATCGTGCCTCAACATCCTTGGTGGTTATTGTTTCCCACCCACCCCCAGTTGCACATGCACACAAAAGAACCATGAAGAAGAAGAAGAAGAAGAAGAGATTGGATTTATACCCCGCCCTTCACTACCCAAAGGAGTCTCAGAGCGGCTTACAAACTCCTTTCCCTTCCCCTCCCCACAACAGACACCCTGTGAGCCAGGTGGGGCTGAGAGAGCTCTGACAGAAACTGCTCTTTTTCAAGGACAGCTGTGCCAGAGCTTGTGACTGACCCAAGGTCACATCAGCAGGTGCAGGTGGAGGAGTGGGGAATCAAACCCGGCTCTCCCAGATTAGAGTCCGCACACTTAACCACTACACCAAACTGGCTCTCCCAAACTGATGCACCTTTACATTGGATTGGTTGCCCTTGAGCCGTTTCCCCCTCCCCTGGGACGGCGAGACAGAGACAGATAGTTGGAACAACGGTGAATTCATAATGTGGGGGTTCGGTCTCAACGGGGCCGGATGAATCAGAACTCCAGAATGGGAGGAGAAATTCAGAGGGGGAGAGCTCCAGAAACAGCCCTATTCTGGAGCAGGACGTGGCCTACGGTTAAGTCCCCGATTTGGAGACTGCAAGCAGGGCAGGGGCGCCTTTTGAGTTACCAGGACCAAAGTTTCCTCTAAGCTGTGGAGTCTTCTGAGCAAAAATTCTACTTTGTGAGCTACCGGCATTAAGTTGTGAGTGAGCGATGTGGCGACTGCATCAATCAGTTTGCTCTGGAGCCCCCCTTCCTGAGCTAAGACAAAAAAGTGTGAGCTGGAGGCTAAAAAACTGTGAGCCAGCTCACACTAACTCAGTTTAGAGGGAACACTGGCCGGGACCCAATCTGCCCCTTGCAAATCTGGGCCATTGTGGCTTGCCTGTTACTCCAACCTGCCTTCCTCAATTGTGTGTTTGTCTTGGGGACAAAGTCCAGGATTTCTCGCTTTTTGTGTGTTATTTTCCCCTCCAAGTCTTGCTTGACTAACGAGAGAAAGAGAGAGAGAGAGAGAGAGAGAGAGAGAGAGATGTGGCAATGGATCAAAATAACCCAAAGGAAGTTAGGTCAGCTATACACACACTCGCAGCCTGCAGAGATTGTGTTTCCATCGAGACAGGTCTCAACAAGATCTTGAAGACCAAGAAATTCCCGGGAGAGGAATGTGCAGTCGCCAGTGGGTGCGGAGGTCCAAAAGTTATCAGTTTCTTCCCGTTGCCGAAACAACCTTTAAAAAGTGGACACAACGCGCCACATTTCTGAAAAACGTTTCACTCTTCACCTAGTCTTCACGAAAGCCTTGAATTCCATGTTGGTTTGCTCGAGGTGGCTGTTACAGGGGCACTCACATTTTTAATGTTTTCCCGCTTTAAAAATCTCCCTGTATGGCTGACAGTGCGGCAGCAAAAGGGCAAAGCCTTTCCTTACAAGCCTGTTTACCACACGCAGGGATTTTTTAAAAAATGTATGCAAAACAGAACAGTCCAATGCAGTATAGCTCAGTCTACCATCTCATTCTGCAAAATGCTTATTTTGGGGACAAGATAAGAGAGCAAGTTTGGTGTAGTGGTTAGGAGCGCGGACTCTAATCTGGGAGAACCGGGTTTGATTCCCCACTCCTCCACATGCAGCCACTGGCGTGACCTTGGGTCAGTCACAAGTTCTCTCAGAGCTGTTCTCTCCAGGGTAGTCCTCGAAAGAGCTCTCTCAGCCCCACCTACCTCACAGGTGTCTGTTGTGGGGCGAGGAAGGGAAAGGAGACTGTAAGCCGCTCTAAAACTCCGAGTGAAGGGTATAAATCCAATTTCTTCTTATGTGAGCTGTCTCTAAAAATTGACAGGGTAAAGCATTACCGAGGAATGCAGTAGCAGTAGAAGTTCCCAATAGTTCTGCCGGGTAACCCTTTGGGAGTCCAAGAACGATTTCCCCATCATCTAAGGGCCATTCTGGTTTTATACTTAACACGTCTGCCGAACATTATATAGTCTTTCTTAGAGATGCAAAACAGGTCCATGGATAAAAGGGGACAATTTTTTTGCCACCTTTGAGCCTCATTTGCACTTGTGTGAATGTGCATCAGTGGAAAAGAGCTGCTTTTGAATGGAATATGTATTCCAAGTCAGGTTCCAGCATTTGCACTACAAACTCAGAAAGCACAAAAGGCTTGGGTAAAAATGCCCATTCTGTGTGAGTTGTCAAAATGTGTGACATGGCCGTGGTTTTCAGGACACCTGTCTGCAATAAACCCTTCCCGCATCAATTTGGTCTGCTTAAGAGCCAGTGTGATGTAGTGGTTGGCGTGCTGGATCAGGACAGGGCAGACCCAGGTTTTGGGTAAAAGGTAAAGGTTCCCTTGCTCGAAAGCCAGTCGAATCCGACTCCAGGGTTGCGGTTCCACTGATGCTCATCTCCGTTTCAAAGCCGAAGAGCCAGCGCTGTCCGAAGACATTTCCATGGTCATGTGGCCAGCATGACTAAACACCAAAGCGCACGGAACGCTGTCAGCTTCCCACCGAAGTGGTACCTCTTTATCTACTTGCAATTTCTTGCTTTCGAACTGCTAGGTTGGCAGGAGCTGGAACTAGAGACGGGAGCTCATGCGGCACACCCGGGTCTCAAACTGCTGAACTACCAACCTTCCACAGCCTGCAGTTCAGCGTCTCTTTACCCCTTTATCCCTGGAGGTTCACCTTGGGCCAGTTACCCACTCTTAGCCAATGCTCCCTCTAAGCTGTGGAGTTTTGTGAGCAAAACTTCTACTTTGTGAGCTCCTGGCATTAAAGGTGCGAGCGAGTGACTGGGCTGCTGCATCAATTCGTTTGCTCTGGAGCCATCCTTCCTGAGCGAAGGCAAAAAATGTGTGAGCCGGAGGCTAAAAAACTGTGAGCTCACTCACACTAAGTCAGCTTAGAGGGAACACTGCTGTCAGTCTAACCTGCCTCACAGGCATATATCTGAAGAAGCATGCATGCCTGCGAAAGCTTATACCTTGAATGAAAACTTTGTTGGTCTTAGAGGTGCCACTGGGCTCAAACTTTGGTCTGCCTCACAGTGTTGTTGTGAGGATAGAACAGAGGACAGGAGAACGATGTCAGCTGCTTTGGGGGAGGAAGGTGGGTCATAAATGAAGTTTAAAAAGGACACGCACCCCAGTTGCATTTGCTGTGGAACTTCTGTGAGTTGCAGAGAATTCTGGCCAGTGTTCCCTCTCAGCTGAGTTAGTGTGAGCTAGCTCCCAGGTTTTTAGCCTCTGGCTCACACATTTTTGTCTTTGTTCAGGAAGGATAGCTCCAGGGCAAGCTAATTGATGCAGTAGCCAAATCGCTCGCTCACAGCTTTAATGCCAGGAGCTCACAAAGTAGAATTTTTGCTCACAGGACTCCACAGCTTAGAGGCAGCATTGATTCTGGGGTACATTTTAAAAAAGAAAAAGAAGAGGTTGGATTTATACCCCGCCCTTCACTACCCAAGGGAGTCTCAGAGTGGCTTACCATCTCCTTTCCCTTCCCCTCCCCACAACAGACACCCTGTGAGGCAGGTGGGGCTGAGAGAGCTCTTTCGAGGACTGCTCTTGAGAGAACAGCTCTGAGAGAACTTGTGACTGACCCAAGGTCACACCAGCAGCTGGGCACAGTCCATATTTGGTGCTGGCTGTACCATTGTCTGCAGCGTGTCCAGTACTGTGCCACTGAGCACCTGAAGAGAAGATCTGTACAGCAGCCAACACGCTGTAGTCTGGGGAAGCTTAACCGGTTCTCCTGATGTCTTCGAGAAACTTGGAAAGATTCCAAGGACTTGGGCTGCCAATCTCCAGATGAGACCTGGAGAGATCTCAGAATGACAACTGATCTCCAGGCGACAGATCAGTTGCCCTGGAGAAAATGGCAGCTTTGGAGGGTGGGTTCTACGGCCTTCTATCCTGCTGAGCTCCTCCCCTCCCCAAACCCCACTCACCCTCATCAGCCTCCACCCCCAAAATCTCCAGGTATTTCCCAATCTGGAGATGGCAAGCGTCCCAAGGACCATTGTTCCCTCTAAGCTGAGTTAGTGTGAGCTAGCTCACAGTTTTTTAGCACCCGGCTCACGCATTTTTGTCTTAGCTCAGGAAGGAGGGCTCCAGAGCACACTAATTTCTGCAGAAGCCAAATTGCTCGCTCACAACTTTCATACCAGTAGCTCACAAAGTAGGGTTTTTGCTCACAAGACTCCACAGCTTAAAGGGAACATTGCCAAGGACCCTCGGAACTTAGTGTGAAAACCTTTTGTGTTAGGACCTCCTAGCAAGCATTACAAGGGAGTGTACTTTGGAGGTTGTCAATCAGTGTGTGGAGGCCGTGGTGTTTCTTGGCAAACACTGCCACCTAAAGGCCATGTTGGGAATCTCTCACTCCTAGGCCTAGAATCCGGTTCTTCTCCTACGTCCCTGACGAAGTGGACTTTGAATCACGAGAAAGTTTATCCTGGTGAAAAGTGCTGTCAAGTCACCGCCGACTTAGGGGAGCCCCCTAAAGTTTTCAAGGCAAGAGATGAACAGAGGTGTTTTGTCGTTGCCAGGGGTCATTTCCTGCAGGAGCGCACAGGAGCGGAGCTCCGGCAGTAAAGAGCCCAGGGGGTGGGCACATGCAACAAGCCCCACCCCCTGCTCCCAGCAGCCCTCAGTCAGAGCGAAAAGCAGCCAGGTAAGTTGCAGAGCCCCCCCCCCCCCCGTCCAAGACAGTCCAGTGGCACCTTTAAGACCAGGTTTTATTCAGGTACAAGCTCTGCACGTTCCCCCTCCCCCCCAATAGCTAGCAATCCAAAACAGTCCAGTGGAGGCTGAGCGGTGGGTGTTGCCTTCAGACACACTTCCGGTGATGTCAGGGGGGGTGGCATATGCCAATGAGTTATGCTAATGAGCTCCTGCACCCCTTTTTCTACGAAATGACCCCTGGTCGTTGCCTGCCTCTGCGCTGGCGGCCCTAGACTTGGTTGGCAGTCTCCCGTCCAAGCACTAACCCCAGGCCTGCCCTGCTTAGCTTCCAAAATCTGGCAAGACGGGGCCACCCAGCTGGTGGAGTGTGCCACCGAATCACAGTTGACTTACGGCAACCCTGTAGCGTTTTCAAGGCAAGAGACGTTCAGAGGTGGTTGGTCATCGCCTGCCTCTGCATCACAACCTTGGACTTCCTTGGTGGTCCTCCGTCCAAGTGTGGACCAGGTTTGCTTCCAGGATCGGATGAGATTGGGCTAGCCTGGGCCACCCAGCTCAGAGCCACGAGAGCATACCCCTTGGGGGATTTTGTTGGTCTTTAAATTATGAACTATGGTGCTGGAGAAGACTCCTGAAAGTCCCTTGGACTGCAAGGAGATCAAAACAGCCAATCCTAAAAGAAATCAACCCTGACTGTTCTCTGGAAGGCCAGATACCGAAGCTGAAGCTCAGGTACTTTGGCCACCCAATGAGAAGGGAGCGCTCACTGGAGAAGAAGGCCCTGATGCCGGGAAAGACTGAAGGTCAAAGAAGAAGGGGACGGCCAGGGCTTGTTCTGTAGGAAAAGCCCAGCAGGAACTCATTAGCATAACAGGCCACACCCAACAGCAGAAACTCATTAGCCTATTAGGCCACACCCCTGACAACACAGCTCATGAGTATATTAGGCCACACCCCCATGTTACTTACCAGAAGTGTGGTCATCCAGCCACACCCACCTTTTGCTTCTTATTCTGTTTACCTTGTCTGTTGTCAAAACCCAGGGCCTTTTTTTGGTAGCAGGAACTCCTTTGCATGTTAGGCCACACACCCCTAATGTAGCCAATCCTAATGAGTTCCTGCTGTTGGGTGTGGCCTATTATGCTAATGAGTTCCTGCTGGGCGTGGCCAACTCGGGAGCCAGCCGGAACTCCGTTCCTGTGCGTTCCTGCCCAAAAATAGCCCTGGGGACAGCAAAAGATGAGATGGTTAGACAGTGTTATCGAGGCAACGAACATGAAATTAAGCACAATGGAGGACAGGAGGGCCTGGCATGGTGTGGTCCATGGAGTCGCGAAGAGAACGACTGAACAACAACAACAACAACAAAGTCACGCTGGACGCAAATTTTGTTCTCTTACAGATGAACATGGCTATCCACTTGAAACTATCTTCCTACATAGGTTGCCATCCTGGAGGTAGATTCATGGACAACAATAACAAAGAGACTTAGAGCACCTGAAAGGCGAAGAAGCTTGTTGTGCGTCAGACGTTCGATAGTGATTCCCACACACTGCATGTTGAACAGGAGGCTGAAGTTGGTCCCCAGTTCCTTCTTCATCCCTTATTCATGAATCCAACCACAAATACTGAGGATAGTTTAAAAGCTCCGAACGTGCTGTTGTAGGATGGGAAGTGATCCGGAAGAGCTGAAGCCACCCTGCCCGGCCTCCACTGTCTGCCCTTCAGATCAGAGATTCCCCCATCTAGCACTGATTTCTTCTTGTGCCAATATTTGGACAGTGACATCACAAGCAAGGGAGTAAGGGCACTTTGAGACTTAGTCTGTGCGACAGCTGGCTTACGGGGCCTGGTGAGCCAGCGTGGTGTAGCGTTTAGAGTGCCGAACGAGGATCTGGGAGACCCAGGTTCGAATCCCCCCTCTGCCATGGAGGCTTAGAATCATAGAGTTGGAGGGGACCTCCAGGTTCATCTAGTCCAACCCCCTGCACAGTGCAGGAGATTCAGAAATACCTCCCCCCACACACCCCCAGTGACCTCTGCTCCATGCCCAGCAGATGGCAAAAAACCCAAAACCCTCCAGGATCAGTGTTCCCTCTAAGCTGAGTTAGTGTGAGTTAGCTCACAGTTTTTAAGCCTCCAGCTCACAGATTTTCATCTCTGCTCAGGAAGGAGGGCTCCAGAGCAAACTAATTTATGCAGCAGCCAAAGCGCTCGCTCACCACTTTCATGCCAGTAGCTCACAAAGTAGAATTTTTGCTCACAAGACTCCATAGCTTAGAGGGAACGTTGCCCAGGATCCTTGGCTAGACTGGCCTGGAGAAAAAATTGCTTCCCGACCCGAAAGTGACGATCAGCTTGCTTGAAGACCTTGGGCTGGTCACACGCTCTCAGCCTGACCTACCTCACAGGCTTGTTGTGAAGATAAAATGGAGGGGAGGAGAATGATGCAAGCCACTTTGGGTCCCCAGTGGAGAGAAAAGTGGGGTGCAAATGAATCAAATACATAAATACAGTGTCTGGATCAACTGGTCTCTGGAGAAGTGTGTGTGCGCACAAAAACGTATACCCGGAATTCAACTTGGTTGGTCTTAAAGGGGCCGCTGGACTCAACCTTGCATCACCAGAGTGTGTGTATGACAAAAGTCTTACAGAGGATGGAACTAGAGAAATTTTTCATGCACAGATTAAGGAAAGTGAAGACAGATTTCCCCAACGTTGTTGAAATGATACTTATCAGAACCGTTTGTAGGAGCAACTTCCTTGTCAAGGAATAATAAATTAATTAATAATAAAAATAATTTTAAAAAGAGAAGATGCTCCAGTTTTCATAGAATCATAGAATGTTAAGAGTTGGAAGGGACCTTGTAGGTCATTTAGTCCAACCCCCCGCGCTCTGCACGAGGATAGCTGAAAGAGAGCCCTACATACCTACAACATACCCGAAAGATGGTCGTCCAGCCTCTGCTTGAAAACGTCCAGCGAAGGAGCACCTCCCACCTCCCGAGGCAGACTGTTCCACTGCTCAACCACTCTTACAGTTAGAAAGTTTCTCCTGATATTTAGCCGGTAACGACTCCCTTGTAATTTCCACCCATTAGATCTAGCCTTGGAATCCGGAGCAAGAGAGAATAGATCCGCTCCATCTTCTACATGACAGCCCTTCAGATACTTGAAGACTGCAATCATGTCCCCTCTAAGCCTTCTCTTTCCCAGGCTGAACATAAAGACGTTTAAAGATGCCAATAGAATCCTAGAATCACAGAGTTGGAAGGGGCCCTAGAGGCCATCTAGTCCAACCCCCTGCTCAATGCAGGATCAGCCTAGAGCATCCCTGACAAGTGTTTGTCCAGCCGCTGCTTAAATACTGTCAGTGAGGGGAAGCTCACCACCTCCCGAGGCAGCTGATTTCACTGTGGCACAACTCTGACTGTCAAAAAGTTTTTCCTAATATCCACCCTTAATTTGGACTCATTATTGCGAGTCCTCTCCTCTGCCGCCAACAGGAACAGCTCCCTGCCCTCCTCTAAGTGACAGCCCTTCAGAGACTTCAAGAGAGCAATCCTGTCCTCCCCTCACCCTCCTCTTCTCCAGACTGAACATTCCCAAGTCCCTCAGCCTTTCCTCACAGGGCTTGGTCTCCAGGCCCCTGATCATCCTCGTCGCTCTCCTCTGTACCCGCTCCATTCTGTCCACATCCTTTCTGAAGTGAGGCCTCCAGAACTGCACACAAGACTCCAGGTGCAGCCTGGCCTATGCAGTGGGAGAAATGATTTTTAAAATCTGCTATAATCCTTCCAGGATATCCAGGCCTAACATGCTAAGCCACATTGGGGAGAAAGCTGGTGCATAAAAGAACTTACGTAATCAAATGGTGGTAGGAGAAATTCCAGAAGCATCATCATTGACAAGAAAGACCCGAGCTCTGACTAACCGGAAAATGTGACGCACGCTATCAGCTATCCTACAGTTCAGAGAAAGGTGCCTTGCTGCTGTTTGTGAAGATGATTGGCGTATGTGTGTGTAATCCTTTTTTAAAGTATGGGTGGCGTGCCTCCCATCTGGGGAAGGGCTGAAAAGATGAGTGTCATGTGCCAGAACACAGTCCAAGGGACAAATGCCAGAGCTGTAGCCATATTGGTCCGTTCTGCAGAAACGAAAAGGGATGCTCTGGCACACTGAAGACGCACAGATTAATTGTGACAGAAGCGTCCGTGGGCTCCTGCGTTTCCTCGGATGCATGAAGTTTGTCCCCTGTGAGGATGTGCCCTCTCTCATGGGCTTGAACTGTAATCGAATGGCAGAGTTTGCAGCGGCAGGCACACACGCACGCGCAAAAGGCACACTTTCGTTGAATGCTCTAAAATAGGTCACAAATACTTTGCATATTCTCTCTCCGCAGCTTGGGAACTGTGGCTTGTGTGCAGGGGAAGACAGTGTGTTGCTGACGCAGGTCTCTGTGTGTTTGGCATAGTTTTTATTTGGTTGGTGAAGGTTGTTAAGGTTTTTCTCTTTTTTCTTTACAGAAAATGGTGCGGACAAAACAAACTCTTTGTTCTCCCAACGGTCCGGATCCATTTCTTTTAGGAAGACCTGACATTAAAGCGAGGCATTGCTCTGACCTTGGGGCGGAGTTAAAGGTAAAGCCAGTCGAGTCCGACTCTAGGGTCGCGGTGCTCATCTCCGTTTCAAAGCCGAAGAGCCAGCGCTGTCCGAAGACGTTTTCGTGGTCATGTGGCCGGCATGACTAAACACCAAGGCGCATGGAACGCTGTTACCTTCCCACCGAAGTGGTACCTGTTTATCTACTTGCAATGTCTTGCTTTCAAACTGCTAGGTTGGCAGGAGCTGGAACTAGAGACGGGAGCTCACTCCGTCATGCGGCACCCGGGTCTCGAACTGCTAAACTACCGACCTTCCACAGCCTGCAGTTCAGCGTCTTAACCACTTGAGCCACCACTTTGCCCAAATTCTAGTAAGATCTGACCAGGCACCACCAGCAGGTTCCACTGGGTGCATAATGAAGGATACTACCAACTTACCGGTAGGATTGTCGGTCCTCCACTGGCGAACCCCAGGAGCATTTGGGGGTGGGGCTTGGGGAAGGGATAGTGACCCGGACATTGTGACGGGCACCTGGAAGTGACATCACGGCGGCCGCAACACTCTAGGAATTCTCCCAATCTCTAGGGTAAAAACCATAGAGATCTGGGGATGTTCCTAGAGCATCACAGGTGTTATGGGGGGGATGGGCATTATGGACAAATGCAATATGACTATTTGCACAGAACGCAGTGTGCCCAGTCAGGAGATAATATACAGGACACCGACAGTGTTCCCTCTAAGCTGAGTTAGTGTGAGCTAGCTCACAGATTTTTAGCCTCCGGCTCACACATTTTTGTCTTACCTCAGGAAGGATGGCTCCAGAGCAAACTGATTTATGCAGTAGACAAATCGCTCGCTCACAACTTTGATGCCTGTCGCTCACAAAGTAGAATTTTTGCTCACAAGACTCCGCAGCTTAGAGGGAGCATTGGACACCAACATAAAGGAGGGTAACACATGGAGTTCCCTGCCGCAGGAAGTGGTGGTAGCTACAAGCATAGACAGCTTAAGAGGGGACTGGATAAACATCTGGAGCAAAGGTCCGTCAGTTTCCTATTAGCCACAAGGTATAGATAGGAACTCTCAGTCTGGGGCAGAGATGTTTGGTATTTGCTGGCCCCACTGCTGGACCGCCTGATGGCACGTGGTATTTCTGGCCACTGTGTGACAGAGTGTTGGCCTGGATGGGCCATTGGCCTGATCCAACATTGGCTTCTCTTATGTTCTTATGTACGGGAACCAGCTGTGTCAAAAGGCTGTAAAAGTTCCAGGAACAGCTCAAATAGATCCACGATATGGACAGTGAGTGAACATTGTACTACGAAATAAGTCCCACCGAATTCTTCCACGAGACTTCAGGGCTCCTGTTTAGAACAGGCAGGGAAGATTGGCACATGTGGCGCCAGGCTTCCCAAGTATTTACCGTGATTCAGCAGGGGACAGAGACGTCCTCGCAGGATCATTCCTGCAGGGACAACAGATGCGCCGCACCATACCGTCACCATAGGCTTGCCAAGTCCCCCCAGGGGGCGGGGAAACCCCCGCCCCAGAGGCCCGTTCCCCACCGCCGGCGGATCGGGCCCCGGGGTGAACCCCACCCCCAAAGCACGCGACGTGCACGTCACCCGGAAGTAACGCAACCACGCCGGGCACGCTGGGGTTGGGGCCACAGTCATCCGAGGGAAAACTATGGTTTTCCCTTGGATGGTCGTGGCCCCAACCCCAGCGTGCCCGGCGTGGTCGCGTCACTTCCGGGTGACGTGGTTGCGGCGCGCGCACGCACTCCCGTAGCAGCACTGGAGTCCCCCGCTCCAGTGCCCATCCGACTTGACAACCCTACATCACCAGGAAGTGACGCCAGGCGACGCTCTGGCAATGGGGCTGGAAACTCAATGGTACCATCAAGTTTTCAGTCCCATTGACAGAGCGTCGCCTAGCGTCTCTTCCTGGTGACAGCATGGTGTGTTACAGGGAGGAATGGTCCAGCCGGGGAGCATGTTTCCCCCGCCGGATTATGGTAAGTACTTGGGAACCCTATGGGGCGCCCATCCCCAGAGGTCTGAAACCATCAGCTAGGCCCACAAAATGACCCATTGGGTCTTTTCAAGCTCTAAGACACATCAGAGCATAGGCGTAATCTTCATGGGGGCGGCGGGGCTTCAGCCCCTGTCGAAATTTTCAGGAAGGTGCTCAGCCTCCCCTGGGATCCACCCTTGCTCCTAGCACACCAATGCTTCTGGCCCAGCCCCCCCCCCCCC
>NW_015174903.1:144893-150463 GCF_001447785.1 Gekko japonicus
AACACCTATTCATAGCAGGAATGGAGCGAAGGAACCCACCCGCTGTTAGCACCCCACAGTTCACATGCTTCTGTTTTGACAGAAGGCCTTAAGTTGTTTGCATCTTAACAGCTCATCCTGGTGGCCCTGACGTTTCCTTCGAGGGGGTTGACTGTTCCTCCTGCATCTAATGGTTCTTTCTCTTCTTAAGTCCTTGCATGCATTTTAAAACTACCTTGAGGAGCGGTTAGTTGTAGCAAAAGTAAACAGGAGTCTGCACCTTAAATATGAACATTTTTTAAAAAACTGCATTGGCTTTTTTAGACTGGAGCCCGTGTAGTCAGAGAGACCATGGCTCAGTGGCAGAGCCTCTGCTTGGCACACAGAAGGTCCCAGGTTCAATCCCTGACATCTCCAATTTAAAAAGACCAGGCAGGAGGTGATGTGAAAGACCTCCACCTGAGACCCTGGAGAGCTGTAAAGAGGGGCTGTGGCTCAGTGGCAGAGCCTCTGCTTGGCATGCAGAAGGTCCCAGGTTCAATCCCTGACATCATCAATTTAAAAAAACCAGGCAG
Organism: Gekko japonicus; assembly: GCF_001447785.1. Classification (NCBI taxonomy): domain Eukaryota; kingdom Metazoa; phylum Chordata; class Lepidosauria; order Squamata; family Gekkonidae; genus Gekko; species Gekko japonicus. The sequence goes on from NW_015174903.1 coordinate 145,448, forward strand.
GAGGTGATGTGAAAAACCTGAGACCCTGGAGAGCCGCTGCCAGTCTGAGTAGACAACAGTGACTATGATGGACCGATAGACTGATTCAGTATAAGGGAACTTCATATGTTCAAGGTCAGTCCTAGAAACTTGACACACACCCAAGTGACTCTCAACTGCTCTTATTATTCTGAGGGTGACGAGTGTGCTCAGTCCTCATTGAGTCTTTTTTGGCAGAGAGATCTTTTTGAATTAGAGTAGTTTGAAAAAGAGTAGTTTGTGTCAGAGTTCTCTCAGCCCCACCCCCCTCACAGGGTGTCTGTTGTGGGGAGGGGAAGGGAAAGGAGTTTGCAAGCCGCTCTGAGACTCCTTTGGGTAGTGAAGGGTGGGGTATAAGTCCAATCTCTTCTTCTCTTCTTCTTCTTCTTCTTCTTAATAAGGTTCCAGACTACAGCATGCTAGGAGAAGCCCCACCCCCTCCCAAAAAAGTGTGCAGAATCACCCATCTATTCGTGGCTGTCTTTAGCTTCCAGCCATCCCATTTGCTACTAAAAGCCACGATCCTTTGACTGCAATGCGCACTTACTCAGGAGCAAGGCCCTCTAGATTTTGTATGATTTACATATGGGTAAAAGGTTCGTAGGACTGCACTATGCACTGGTGTGACGTCTCTTAGGGTGTTCAACCTTAGTGGGACCGGCTGGGAATCCTCCAGAATCACAGCTCATCTCCAGACTACAGAGATCAGTTCTCCTGAAGAAAATGGGTGCTTTGGAGGGAGGAATCAATGGCACTGTGCCTCAGTGAGGTCCCCGTCCTCCCCAGGATCCACCCCCAAATCTCTAGGAGTTTCCCAGCCTGGATCTTGCAATCTTTAGCCCCCCTGGACTCTATGGCATTCTACCCTGCCCTGGCATTCTACCCTGCCCTCCCCCGGCTCCACCTCCAAATCTCCTGCCTATTTCCCAATCTGGAACTGGCAACTCCATGTCTCGGCCAGGTGCCTTGTGAGATTCACAAGTGCTCTATGGGTGATTCGATTCCAGTAGTAGCACCTTAGAATCATAGAGTTGGAAGGGATCTCCAGGGTCATCTAGTCCAACCCCTGCACAAGGCAGGGAATTCACAAATACCCCACACATACCCCCAGTGACCCTTGTTCCACGCCCAGAAGATGACAAAAAAACTCTCCAGGATCTCCAGCTAAACTGGCCTGGGGAAAAATTGCTTCCTGACCCCAAAGTGATGATCAGCATTTCCCTGGGCATGTAAGAAAGGGCCACGAGAACTAACTTCTGACAAGAATTTCAGGGTATCGGCTTTCGGGATTCAAAGCTCCCTTTATCAGGCAAAGTAGAATAGAAGTGGAGATCGGAGTCCTTTTATTCTAGACAGAAGGTGGGAAGGGTGTTGCAAAGAATGCTTGTAAAGGATGCAAAGATACAATGGCGTATTGTAATCAGCTTGTACAGAGTAGAGAGGAAATGCCTGGGGTCAGAAAAGTAGCATCTGTAGTGAGATAAGAACCCTATGTCTCTATTCAGTCCTGGGGGGTCCGTTGTTCTGAACTTGTGAATTAACTCGCGTTCAGCAATCTCGCGTTATAAATTTCTTTTGAAATGTCTTTGTTTGAGGACGGCTACTCTTAGGTCAGCGATGGAATGACCTGGATGGCGACGTCCATCCTCAGTTTTTAATGCCGTGCATATAGTTGCCATGAGCACCAGTCTCTGGATGGATTGAACCTCCATGTGCCATCTAATCCTTTGAAAAGTGGTCCATCCCGGGGACCATGTGACGGTGAGTTCCAGAGGACAACCGCACTTCCTTTCGTGTGTCTTCAAGTTGCAGCCTCTCAATTTCAGGGGAGGCACCCAAGTTTTCAAAACAATGTCTTTTCAGCAGGTTCAGAGCGAGAAACGTCTTCTTCTTTTTAAAAAGGTTTTAAAGCAATTTTATTGAAGAAAGATTTTTATAATTGTGGGAGAAACTTCCCACCCTCCAATATGGTAGGCATCCATGGAATGTTCTAGATTTCCATTGGGCAGCGTGTGAGTTTACTCCACCTCGGCCTGATTGGCAGGAAGCTCTCTATTAACTTCCTGAACCGGATCTTCCCGAATTAGGTCAAGCGGAGCCCTGACTACCTCTGCTCCAGTGTTCCCTCTAAGCTGAGTGAGTGTGAGCTAGCTCACAGTTTCTTAGCCTCCGGCTCACACATTTTTGCCTTGGCTCAGGAAGGAGGGCTCCAGCGCAAACTAGTTTATGCAGCAGCTAAATTGCTCACTTACAACTTTCATACCAGCGGCTCACAAAGCAGAATTTTTGCTCACAAGACTCCACAGCTTAGAGGGAGCATTGCGTCTGCTCTGAGACTGCCCCTTCTGTGCTGCGGCCACAGAAACAGCATTGTTACCCTCCATTACAGCTCAAGGTTGCCAGCCTCCAGGCGAGGCCTGGAGATCTCCCAGACAACTGACCTCCAGGCTACAGAGATCAGTTCCCCTGAAGAACACAGCAGCTTTGGCGGGTGTAATTTTGGCATCACAACCATGCCAAGGTCCCTCCCCTCCCCTCCCCAGGTAGTGGTGCCAACTCTCCAGGAACTTCCCAAGCGACAGTCAGTGGCCCGAACAGTCCTCCTTCCTGGGTAAGCCAAGCCCGTAGATTTCTACTTTGTTAACGTCAGAGGTCATTTCGGGGGAATCGCGGGGGATCGCAGTTCCCCCGGGTGAGGTACGGGGGGCGGGGCACATGACGAAGCCCCGCCCCCTGCTTCCGGTCCTCATTCAGCCAGGAGGAGGCAGGAGAAGAGGGAGGGTAAGTTGCTTCCTCCCTGCCTCTCCCCACCCCTGCCTGCCTGGGGCCAGGGAGGGCCTTTGCAGGGCTTCCTTGCACTCCCGCCGGCCTTGCAGGTCCACCGCCGGGCCCCTCATGGGGCTCGGCAGTGGAACTGCAAGGCCGGCGGCGGCAGCCGGGACCATTGGCGGTGGGGTGTGTGGCCTTATGACACACTTCCGGTGATGTCAGGGGGTGTGTGTACGCACATTTTATGAACCACTTTGTACTCTGCCGCTGCCTAACAGGTTTAACTTAGTAGGTCTACTTAGCACTTCCATAATACAGATGATTCTAACATCATGGATGTATTCAGGTATTAACTTTGGTTCATTTGTGACTGTTGTTTGAATGCATGCTGGGAAGAAGGCTGAAATGCCGATACACAGTTATGCTACCCATGACCTTGCTTGTTCTAGCCAGCTACAACTGCGCGTGTTTCTGATGTCGGTTAACCTAGCTAGAATGAAGAACAGGAAGCACTCTGTAACCATATCAGTTATATAGATACAACATGCAGCTTCATAGCTTCTGAAAGAAAAGTGTATTGTTCTGTTAGGAAAAGAAGAACTCTGCCTGGGAATAACCACCACCCCAGGTCTTAACCCAATGGGAAATAGGTGATGAAATTTGACAATGCTTGATGGAACCAATAATTATGATTTATTTCTAAGTGTCATAGGGGGTATAAAATCTTATGTCTCCCATTGTAACCTTAGGGAGAGCTGTGGGGTCCAAAATCTGGTTGAGCCCGTGCTTCCCTCCTTTATTAATAAAGTTTTATTTTAGTTTAAATTCTGCTCTACAAGACTGCTTGCTTTTGTGTGTTTTCTCAAATTGGCCTGGGCAAACACAATCAGGGACAGAGTTCCTGTCTCACACTTGCTCCCTCTTCCTATGGAAGGGATTTTATCGCCGGGGTGATACGAGTGGTTTGGCACGCAGCGTTCACGATGGAGGATTGAGTCCCACGCTGGAGCAGAAACGTGAGTGACGGCCAGACCAACGTTTAGGATTTGCTCGCTTTTAAAATAAAATAAAATAAAATAGACTTTGGTTTTGTCCATCCATCGCCGGTCCCTTTCAGTAAGTCCTTCGGCATTCGTAGGACCCCCAAAACGGGTTCCCGTCTTCCTTTGGCCAGGGAGAGCTGCTGTCGTGGAGGGGGCCGGTGTCCGCTGACTCCTCGGGAGACCCGAGGGGTCCCTTGGGCGTCAGATCGTTGGCCACTGTCATGAAAGAGGAGAAAGGGTACGGGGAGGCGGTCGAGTAGCCGGGCGCGTAGTGGACGTCTTCGAGAGGATGCAACGCGTAGGACTGAGGTCCGGCCAGAGGGGAGTTCCAGCTGGGGCTTCTGTATTGGGAAGGTCCACCTGGCTCAGGTGAGGAAAGGCAGGCTGGGGCAGAAGACGGTTGCAGGGAGTCGGGACACACCTCCGGTTGGCCCAGGCTGTCGGGGAGGGCTTGCTCCTGAGGAGGGAGACAAAACACATCTTGAAATCCCCCCCAATGGTAGGGAGAGAAGGCCTCCCAAAGCAGCAAGCAAGACTGGTTAAAAAAAAAAAAGATTCCCCACTCCCCCCCCCCAACTGCTGAGTTCTTAAGAGATTGCTCTGCTCTAAGACTAGGGGCGATTTCGCACTAGAGCTGCCTCGTGGTTGCGCCGCCGTTTGCCCCGACACAAATATGTCAATTTCACACCCGAAGCTGCGGGGCTGCATTTTGACTCGCGGCTTCGCCCGATTTCCCCCGCAGTTTCGTGATCCTGGTTTGACGCAATACAGTCCCAGAACTGCTTTACCTGCTTATTGATGTGAGTTAGGTATAGGAGGCTGTTAGGAATCCAAAAGACTGCATGGCCCGCTTTAAGAATTCTAGGTGCTTTCCCCCTCCTAGTAAACACAACGGAGAAACCTGGCCCTTTAGCTCCCACAAGACTGGGGTGCTCACATCCAAATGGAAGGGGCTATGCTGAGGATAGAGCCTCTGCTTGGCATGCAGAAGGTCCCAGGTTCAATCCCCGGCATCTCCAGTTAAAGGATCAGGTAGGAAGTGATGGGAAAGACCTCTGCTTGAAACCCTGGAGAGCGGCTGCCAGTATGAATAGACAGTACCGACCCGGATGGACTAATGGTTGGATTCAGCACAAGGTGTGGCTTCATTTGTACTTACGCTTAAAAAATGCGCAGAGTCGCTAGG
>NW_015174903.1:150473-171676 GCF_001447785.1 Gekko japonicus
AAAGACGGCATGACGGAAGGCAACGGCGAGGCACCAAAGAGGGATGCTGTGCCAGAGGTGACCGGAGTGACGCGGTGGTCCCCGTACTGGTCGCTGAAGTAGGTGTCCAGCAAAGACGGGTAGCCTTGAACCCCGTGCGATTCGTACGCAAAGGGCTTTGCTAGGAGGGAGGGTGTGTAGACGTCGCCAGGGGCCTGCTTGCCGCTTTGCAAATCCATATCTGCCATCAGGGACCGCCGAACCCCGTAGTAGCCGGACACAGTCGGGGAACCTTTCAGCAACAGAGAAATCCGTTAGACCCACACCAGAAGACGCATGTTCAAATGCATGTTCAAACCACACGCCTGGAAGATTTCTTCTTTTGGAAAAGGAACACCTCGCTTATTCTAGCTTAAAATGTGAAGTGGATTATAATAAACGAAGAGAATGCATTGAGTTGGAAGAAACAGGAAGGTAGGACTGGGGTATACATTCCACCCAGTAGGACTGGGGTATACATTCCATATAATACAAAATGATATTTTCTCCCTTCCCCATCGGGGGTCCCTCCCCCACCGGGCATTCCTCCCCTCCCCCAGGCCCCCTCCCCCACCACCCACCCTTCCCCCACTCCCCTTCTCTCAGACATAGGCACGGTGCTTCCCCCACTCCCCTTCTCTCAGAGATAGGCATGTGACCCCCCTATGAACTTGTCTCTGCATTCTGCAGCCCGTAGGAGAGCAGCTGCAGCAATGGGTGCAGGGCCCGCTCTTTAAATGGGGGAGGGGACTCTGCACAGGCATGCGGCTTTCTGTTGTTTCTGGACCTTTTGCAACATGGAGAACACCCCTGTAAGCTCTCCCAAAATGGAGGAAGCTCCAGTGGTATGGAAGCTCCATTTCCTCCTCACTGTCTGTGCAAGTGTGTGAGAGAAAATGTGTTGATGGGACACACAACGTCAGGGGTCATTTCCTGCAGGAGCGCACAGGAGCGGAGCTCCGGCAGTAAAGAGCCCAAGGGGCGGGCACATGCAACAAGCCCCACCCCCTGCTCCCAGAAGCCCTCAGTCAGAGCCTTATTCAGGTATAAGCTCTCCCTCCTCTGTGAGGGCAGGTCTGCGCACTCCCCCCCCCCATAGATAGCAGTCCAAAACAGTCCAGTGGAGCCTGAGCGGTGGGTGTTGCCCTCTGACACACGTCTGGTGATGTCAGGGGGTGTGGCATATGCAAATAGGTTATGCTAATGAGTTATGCTCTTTTTTTCCTACGAAATGACCCCTGCACGACATAATTGGTGGAAAGTGCCAACAGGTTGCCTCTGACTTACAGCAACTCAGGCTGCGGTCACACGCACAATTAGCCCCAACATAGGCGCAAATGCCGGGCAGATTTAAAGGGCGTGATCAGACACAAACATCGGGGAAGCACCCCACACCCGTGGGCAACCCGTTCTGCTCTGCCGCAGAACTTATTTCTCAGCTCAAAACAGTACAATGCATCATTAATAGGGTTCCCAAGTACTTACCATGATCTGGCAGGGAAACATGCTCCCCTGCCGGACCATTCCTCCCTGTAGCACACCATGCCGTCGCCAGGAAGTGACGCTGGGTGACGCTCTGGCAATGGGACTGAAAACTTGATGGTACCATCGAGTTTCCATTCCCACTGCCAGAGCGTCGCCTGTCGTCACTTCCTGGCGACGGCATGGTGCGGCGCGACTGTTGTCCCTGCAGGAATGATCCTGCGAGGACGTCTGTGTCCCCCACCGAATCACGGTAAGTACTTGGGAAGCCTGATCATCAATGACTTACAATCTCTACTGGATAATAACCATTCTCTTTCACAAGTACTGGGGGGCAAACCTTTTCTTGCACACAGACAACCCCCGTTTCTCAAGCAACTCCTCACCCACAATAATGCAACATCTCATTTGAACATGGACGCTGGGACCAGAGCTTGCAATAAACCCAGATGCCAACTTTGCTGCCACAGACACCCAGACAACACAGTCACTGGACTCCAGTGACTGGACCCAACAACATCACCTACACTATCAGGGCCTCATTCACTTGCTCATCTTCTAGCGTTGTATATGCCATTAAACGTCAACAATGCCCTTCGGTTCTCTGCACAGGACAAACAGAACAAACCCTGTGCCAGAGAATAAATCTGACACCAGGAATCACAAGACTGAGAAACCTGTAGGATAACACTTTAACCTTCTAGGACATTCAATGGATGACCTCAAAGTAGCTGTTTTATTACAAAGGAACTTCAGGAACAGAATGGAAAGGAAAATTGCTGGATTACAAGTTATTACAACACTTGGAACAAAAACCTACCCAGGACTGAACAGGGATACTGGATTTTTATCCGATTACATATGCTAACTCATCCAGGCCTCACTTATATATTCTCAACAAGAAGGACTATAAATCCTCTATATTTGAGTGTATTTCTTTTTCAGAATAGTATATTAGAATACTGAATGGATGTCTGCTGACAACATTACATCCAGCTCAAAATATACTGTAAACAGTGTTCCCTCTAAGCTGAGTTAGTGTGAGCTAGCTCACAGTTTTTTAGCCTCCAGCTCACACAGTTTTTTTCTTAGCTCAGGCAGGATGGCTCCAGAGCAAACTAATTTATGCAGTAGCCAAATCGCTTGCTCACAACTTTAATGCCAGTAGCTCACAAAGTAGAATTTTTGCACACAAGACTCCACAGCTTAGAGGGAACTTTGACTGTAAAGTGCTCTCCACCCACCCTCTATGCCTGAAGAGGAGATAATTAAGATTCTGTCACTTCCCACAATTAGGAAAAAAACCCTTTAGACATTTATCTTCTATTGTGACATATTTATTGCTTTACAACTGTTGACCTCATAACCTTAACTTGTTATTTAGTTTTTCACTTTGCATAACTTAAACATCATCAGGTTACATTTTAATTTGCCGTTAAATCCCGATCTATAAATTTAGAACCTCATTTGCCATTCCAAAGTATTTAAAAAAGTGTGCCTTCCACACAAAAGCTCCTACCTTGAATAGACCTTCCTTGGTCTTAAAGGTGCCTGGGGACTCTAAATTTGTTTTCCGGCTACATGGGCATCATGTGGCCATACAAAGACGAAAGGTGAGGCAGTGAATAACAAACCCAGTAGTTAACATTAATGCTTTTAAAGACAACATTTCCTGCAGGGATGCCAATTTCCTTACAGGGGACTGGAGCTTATATTTACACTGGACACATCAGAATAGCTGATAAGCAGAAACAAGAGTTTCTGTGGAAGGCCTCCCCAGCACTTCCTATCCTGTGTAAACCCATTAAACCAGATTAATAGTAGTGAGGGGCAAATCTCCCCCCCCCCCCGCCGCCATTTTGGAATATTTTTAGTTTTTATGAGCTTTCTTGGAGAATTAGATGCTTTTATTATAAAGGCTTAACGTCACATAAGGCTCCAAATATTTCTCAAACATACAACAGTATTCAATACATGAAATACAAGAAATACCATAGATAGGCTGGAGATTTAAAGCACCTACAGAGTCTGGCTGTATGTATCCATCATGAATAAAGGGAAATAAGGCAGTCTTGGTAAGATATTTAATCTTTATTGGCAAGTCAAATTTTATTGGCAAGGCGATCTTGATGTTTACATGTATACAGGGGTCATTTCATAGAAAAAGAGGTGCAGGAGCTCATTCGCATAACTTATTTGCATATACCACACCCCCTGACATCACCGGAAGTGTGTCAGAAGGCAACACCCACCGCTCAGGCTCCACTGGACTGTTTTGGACTGCTAGCTATGGGGGGGGAGACGTGCAGATCTGTCCTCACAGAGGAGGGAGAGCTTGTACTGTCTTGGACCGGAGGGCCAGGGGGAGCTCTGCAGCTTACCTGGCTGCTTCTTGCTCTGACTGAGGGCTGCTGGGAGCAGGGGGCGGGGCTTGTTGCATGTGCCCGCCCCCTAGGCTCTTTACTGCCGGAGCTCCGCTCCGGTGCGCTCCTGCAGGAATGACCCCTGATTGGATACAATTTTACTTTAGAGACATTGCTGTACAATAAGACAGTTTGGAGGCATAATTGGCTGAGAAGTTCCTGTGGCTGTGCCTCTTTGGGAGTCCCCGTTTGCAGTCCTGATGAAGGAATCGAAAACTCATTGAACAATCTGGCGGATGAGTTGACGGCAGCCTATTTCTTATTGTCTGTTTCAAGTCCTAAGGACTGGGACTACTTGCTGATTGCAACGTACTTTATATTGTTTGTCTTAAGAAGTGGATGTCTTTGCTTTGCTTTATGGACATTTGGAAATCATGTTTTTCAGTCCATTGTGAACTTTGCTTTTGGGCGTGTCAAAGAGTAAATGTCAGATATTGCTTTAAATCTCCAGGCTATCTATGGTATTTCTTGTATTTCATGTATTGAATTCTATTGTATGTTTGAGAAATATCTGGAGCCTTATGTGATGCTAAGTCATACATGAATTATATTTATTTATTTCCTTAAATCATTGCTAGTTTATTATAAAGGCATCAGGGGTTGCCGTCCTTCAGGCGGTCATGGTCCTTTTGGGGTTATTTCTATTCTCCTCCAGGTGGCGGCTGGAGATTTCCTGCTATTCCAACAGGTTTCCAGGCAACAGAGATCAGTTTCCCTGGAGAAAATGACCGCTTTGGAAGGTGGACTCTGTGACATTATACCTGATGAAGCCCCTCCCCTCCCCCAAACCCCGCCCTCCTCAGGCTCCAAGTTCGCAAGCCGCTCTAAGATTATGCAGTGAAAAAAAACTCCTCCTCCTCCTCCTCCTCCTCCTCCTCTTCTTCTTCTTCTTCTTCTTCTTCTTCTTCTTCTTCTTCTTCTTCTTCTTCTTCTTCTTCTTCTTCTTTTCTTAAAGGTGCTACTGGGCTTTTTACTATTTTGCAGCAACAGACCAACAAGGCTAACTCCTCTGGGTCTATGACGCTTCTGTGTTGTGTCTTGTTTTGGATTTTTCTGCCTATAGCGTATGAGCAGGTGTGCTGTCAAGCGGCACCTGACTGACGGCAACCCCAGCAAGAAGGCGAGGCGGTTTGCCATTGCATGCATCCGGGGCTCTCCCATCCAAACACCAACTCTGCTTAGCTTCTGATGAGATGGGGCCATACCAAGCTTCCTCTCTTCCCCGGGTTATAACAGCCTACGTTCAAAGAAGGAAGGGCCCACGCTTTAGGGGTGGTGAGACGGGTACACTGTGCCATGAAGGGGGGGGGGCTATCCCAGATGGCAGGGGGCTATCCCAGAATGCAAAGCTGTTGCTGTGATACAGGCCATGTACCGATTTCAGAAATAAAGAGGAGATGTTTCCTTTGTGACTCATGAGATTGTATCTATGGGATGGGACCCAGCTGTGTGTACATACACGCACAGACAAACCTGTGTCTCTCAGTGTATGGGGGGGGGGGGAACCCTGAGTTTGACCTGATTTGGATAGCCCAGACAAGCCCGATCTCGTCAGATCTCGGAAGCTAAGCAAGGTCGACTCTGGCAAGTACTGGGAGGGGAGACCTCCTTGGAATACCAGCAGTCGGGAGGCGGGGGCAGGCTTTTTTCCAGCCACCTCTCTGAATATCCTCCAGGCCCCCAGTAGGGGTCAGGCACCAGAGGTTGTCGTGAAATACAAAGAAAAATACTAAAAAAAGAGAGACCTGAGTTCAAAGCTGTACTGATGAGCCATGACCCTATCTCTTGGCCTTATCTATCTCATCAGGTTGTTATGCCACCTAAGGTTGCCAACCTCCAGGTGGGGTCTGGTGCTCTCCTGGTGTTACAGTTGATCTCCAGACAATAGAGAAGAAGAGGAGGAGGAGGAGGAGGAGGAGGAGGAGATTGGATTTATACCCCGCCCTTCACTCAGAGTCTCAGAGCGGCTTACAAACTCCTTTCCCTTCCCTTCCCCTCCCCACAACAGGCGCCCTGTGAGGTAGGTGGGGCTGAGAGAGCTCTTTCGAGAACTGGCCTTGAGAGAACTGCTCTGAGAGAACTTGTGACTGACCCAAGGTCACACCAGCAGCTGCATGTGGAAGCGTGGGGAATCAAACCCATTTCTCCCAGATTAGAGTCCGCGCACTTGACCACTACTCCAAACTGGCTCTCTAGAGATCAGCCCCCCTGGAGAAAACGGCTGCTTTGGAGGGTGAACTCTGTGGCACTGGAACCTGCTGAGGTCCCTCCCTCCCCCCCAAACCCTGACTTCCTCAGACTCCACCCCCAATATTTTCCAGCATTTTCCACCCAGATCTGGCAACCCAGCTGCCACTTCAGAAGAAGAAGGGGGTGGAAGTGAACATAAGAACATAAGAACATAAGAGACGCCAATGTTGGATCAGGCCAAAGGCCCATCCAGTCCAACACTCTGTGTCACACAGTGGCCAGAAATACCAGTGCCATCAGGAGGTCCAGCAGTGGGGCCAGTGAAATTGGGGTATTTCTTTATTTAAAAAATTGGCTTACCTGAGAGCGGGAGAAAGGAGGACTGTGTTGTTGCAGCGCTGCCCTGAAAGGAAGAGAACAGAGCCCAGTCACATAAACAAGCGGTCTCTCACCTTGAGCAAATTCGATCGGATTATATTTTGGGCAGGGCTTTTTTTGTAGAAAAAGGTCCAGCAGGAACTCATTAGCATAACAGGCCACACCCAGCAGCAGAAATTCATTAGCATATTAGGCCACACCCCTGACTGCACCGCTCATTAGCACATTAGGCCGCATTCCCATGTTACCAGAAGTGTGGTCATCCAGCCACACCCACCTTTTGCTTCTTATTCTGTTTACCTTGTTTGTTGTCAAAACCCAGGGCCTTTTTTTGTAGCAGGAACTCCTTTGCATGTTAGGCCACACACCCCTAATGTAGCCAATCCTAATGAGTTCCTGCTGTTGGGTGTGGCCTGTTATGCTAATGAGTTCCTGCTGGGCGTGGCCAACTCGGGAGCCAGCCGGAACTCCGTTCCTGTGCGTTCCTGCCCAAAAATAGCCCTGATTTTGGGGATCCGAGTGCATGGCTGGATTTCAAAACCCAGGCCCTAACTGGGGGCACACCTGACTGGAATTCCTCGTGGCTAACCGGGGCACAACCCGAGGACTTCGTAACACATCGTTCGGCCAACAGAGGAGATGGATGGATACTTCTTGTTGATCTCCTGATAGCCACGGTGACTGAGGGGAACCTCCAAATTCAGAGGCACTAAACCTCTGAACCCCAGACCCAGTAAGCAACATCAGGGGAAGGCCTCGGCCTCTGCCCTGTTGTTGGCCCTCCAGAGGAACTGGCTGGCTACTGTGTGTGAGACAGGAGGCTGGGCTAGGTGGGCCTTCACTGGTCTGATCCAGTAGGGCTCTTCTGATGTTCTCGGCCTCTCTGCCCTGTTGTTGGCCCTCCAGAGGAACTGGTTGGCCGGTGGCCACTGTGAGAAAGGATGCTGGACTAGATGGACCACTGGTCTAATCCAGCAGGGTTCTTCTGATGTTGTTAGCAGGGGAAGGCCGCAGCCTCTCTGCCCTGTGGTTGGCCCTCCAGAGGAACTGGTTGGCCACTGTGTGAGACAAGATACTGGACTAGATGGACCACTGGTCTGATCCAGCAGGGTTCTTCTCAGGGGTCTTGTTGTAGAAAAAGAGCTGCCGGAGCTCATTAGCATAACTCATTAGCATAACTTATTTGCATATGCCACGCCCCCTGACATCACCGGAAGTGACAGAAGGCCACACCCCCTGACATCACCGGAAGTGTGTCAGAAGGCCCGGCTACTTACCCTCCTGCTTCATCCTCATTCCCAAACGGAATGAGGATCGAAGCAGAGGGCGGGGTAAAGAAGGGGGCGGGGCTTCACCACGTGACCGCCCCGCCCCCTAGAGGTTCTCTTCCGGAGCTCCGTACCTGAGAGCTCCCCCCGACTAGAGCCCTGGTTCTTCTGATGTTCTTCTCTGCCCTGTTGTTGGCCATCCAGAGGAACTGGTTGGCCACTGTGTGAGACGGGATGCTGGACTAGATGGACCCTCACTGGTCTGATCCAGCAGGGCTCTTCTGATGTTCTTCTGAGGGGAAGGCCTCAGCCTCTCTGCCCTGTTGTTGGCCCTCCAGAGGAACTGGTTGGCTCCTCCAGGTTTTTGCACATTGGGCTCCTCAGCACACTCCGGGGCTTCTCTTTTTCCCATAGGCCTGAATGGCAGCCATTAGGTAGGAGAAAGTAAAGGGGGTGTGTATTCTGGGATCTTTTCTTAGCTCCTGTGATGCCAGCTGCTCAGTGCAAACAGGATTTTTCCCCCACCCCACCCCACCCACCTGACTGCAGCTTGTGTATTTTGTCCGATAGAACTTAATGGGAGGCATTGAGAGCTGAGCCTGCCTTTTATCTGCGTAGTTAAATCCTTTCGTCCACATAACAATCCCATGGGGTCTGTCACAGAATTCGGGCTTAGATAATTGATGGTGGATGGATGGATGGATGGATGGATACTTGAAGGCTAGGAAGCATGAGTTGGATGCAAACTTGTCCACCCAGGTACATTGCTCACCCAAGCCCACTTACCAATGGTAGTGGAATAAACAGGAATGAATATCCTCTTAGGGAGCAGTTATGGCTCAGTGTCAGAGCACCTGCTTGGCCATGCAGAAGGTCCCAGGTTCAATCCCTGGCATCTCCAGTTAAAAAGGACCAGGCAGTAGGTGATGTGAAAGACCTCCACCTTGATCTTTGGATAGCTGCTGCCAGTCTGAGTAGACAATATTAACTCTGATGGACCGAGGGTCTGATTCAGTAGAAGGCAACTTCATCCATTCAATTAAGAACCCAAAGGTTAAAGAAGTCAGAACTAGTTGGCCCATATCTAAACTTAAAACATAAATATTACCAAATGTACCAAAAAACATGTATTTATTACAAATTAGATAAAAAGAACTGGAGGCCCAAATAGTAGCCCCAAATCAGAATAAAATCATACCATTATCTCAAACATGGACCATTTGGGAATACATTCCCCCCCCCCCTTTTTTTCCTTTTCTTCTCCAGAACAATTTCCACTTGATCCAATTTTAAGACAATAACTATATTATTATAGCAATGTCTGGAGCCATTGTGTAACAACATTGTTTGACCACATAAGAAGGCCAATTGGCCAAAATGCATTAGGTCAGGATCATAAATGGTCTATGTCTGAGATAACTCTATGACTTTATCCGAGGCTACTATTTGGGCCTACATTTGTTTTGATATAATTTGCAATATATGTATTTTTTTGTATATTTGGTAATATTTATGTTTTAAGTTTAGTTATAGAACTACTATAGAGTACTATAGAGAGCCTGTTTGGTGTAGTGGTGAAGTGCACAGACTCTAATCTGGGAGAACTAGGTTTGATTCCCCACTCCTCCACTTGCACCTGGCTGGCTGGCCTTGGGCAAGCCATAGTTCTGTCAGAGCTGTACTTGAAAAAGCCGTTTCTGTCAAGAGCTCTCTCAGCCCCATCTACCTCACAGGGTGTCTGTTGTGGGGAGGGGAAGGGAAAGGAGTTTGTAAGCCACTCTGAGACTCCCTTGGGCGGGGATAAGGGAGAAAGGCGGGGGATAAATCAAATCTCTTCTTCTTCTACTGAGCCCTCACATTCTGACTTCTTTAACCTTTGGGTTCTTAATTCAATTCTTTTTGGGTTAGGTTATTCCCCCCTTTCCCTGTGTCTTTTGTTAGCTTCATGTGTTCATCCACAACCGAACAAGTCCAGTTAAGCGCTAGCCGAAACTTCGAGTAAGATGATGGCGGAGGGGACTACTTTGCTTTTAGAACGAACTTCCGTCTCCAGTCGAATCCTCCCCCTTCTTGCATGAGTCGTATATGCCACCCACCCCCCTTCCCGGTTATAACCCTAGAGTGGCAGCCTAGAAGCCTCCAGTTTGCATACTGCAAACAGGAGGTTCCTGGCATGGCAAGCAACCAAATTTAGAGGTTTAGATTTGAATTAAAATTTGCCAGTGTCAAGACTTCCTTTTGGTTGGCATGCCCGCCTGCCACCTGGTCCGGAGCCGCCTCCATGGAAACGGGTTCACGAGAGCTCCTCCGTTCCGAGCCAGGCTGTCAGACACAAACAAAAAAGACTGAGTCCGAGGACAGGCTATTGGGGGGCTGCTCTGGAACCGATTAGTGCATCCGGGCTGGGAGGGGGTCTTCCTTAAAACTCCCAGCGACTCTGAGCTTCTTTGGATTGGCTGGGACCAATGCTCCCTCTAAGCTATAGAGTCTTGTGAGCAAAAATTCCGCTTTGTGAGCTACTGGCATTGAAGTTGTGTGCGAGCGATTTGGCTGCTGCATAAATTAGCGTGCTCTGGAGCCGTCCTTCCCGAGCAAAGACAAAAATGTGTGAGCTGGAGGCTAAAAAACTGTGAACAAGCTCACACTAACTCAGTTTAGAGGGAACACTGGCTGGGACTAAATGTGCAGAACCAATACTCCAGAGCCAGTTTGGTGTAGTGGTTAAGTGCGCGGACTCTAATCCGGGAGAACCGGGTTTGATTCCCCACTCCTCCACTTGCAGCTCCTGGATGACCTTGGGCAAGTCGTAGTTCTGATAAGAGCTGTTCTTGAAAAAGAGCTGTTTCTCTCAGAGCTCTCTCAGCCCCACCTACCTCACGGGGTGTCTGTTGTGGGGAGGGGGAGGGAAAGGAGATTGTAAACTGCTCTGAAACACCTTTGGGTAGTGAAGGGCGGGGTATAAATTCAATCTCTTCTCTTCTTCTTTTAAGCTGTGGAGTCCTGTGAGCAAAAATTCTACTTTGTGAGCGACTGGCATTAAAGCTGTGAGCGAGCAATTTGGCTGCTGCATAAATTAGTTTGCTCTGGACTGGAGCCATCCTTCCTGAGCGAAGACAAAGATGTGTGAGCCGGAGGCTTAAAAAACTCAGCTTAGAGGGAACCCTGGCTGGAACATCTGTTGGTGTTCTCTTCCACGGACCCAGAGGTTGACTGAGCGATTCACGCAGCAAACACTGAAGCGACATTGTTTGGAGTGGCACTTTGGCGTCAGGCCCAAGCTGAGATCGGGGTAGGGTCGGTTCTCCGGCCAAAGCACCCCAGTGACTGCTTGGGGCATCGATGCCCTTCAGGGGCCCAACTGACTCCCAGCCTTCAGCAGCCCCAGAGGAGGCTGGTAGTCCTCCGGGAACTGCTGCTGACCTCCCCCCAACGTGTGTGTTCACTTGTGGGCGCTCCATCACTCATGCAGCTGCACACACTGCCCAGTGCCATCAGCAGAGGTCATTTCGGCGGGGATCGCGGGGGATCGCAGTTCC
Source organism: Gekko japonicus (assembly GCF_001447785.1). Classification (NCBI taxonomy): domain Eukaryota; kingdom Metazoa; phylum Chordata; class Lepidosauria; order Squamata; family Gekkonidae; genus Gekko; species Gekko japonicus. Next base: position 161,769 of record NW_015174903.1, read on the forward strand.
CCTGGGTGAGGTACGAGGAGCGGGGCACATGACGAAGCCCCGCCCCCCGCTTCCGGCCGCCCCGCTTCCGGCCCTCATTCAGCCAGGAGGAGGCAGGAGAAGAGGGAGGGTATTTTGCTTCCTCCCTGCCTCTCGCGGCGGCCGGGACCGTTGGGGGCGGGGTGTGTGGCCTTATGACACACTTCCGGTGATGTCAGGGGGTGTGGCCTCATGACACACTTCCGGTGATGTCAGGGGGTGTGGCATATGCTAATGAGTTATGCTAATGAGTTCCCCTAGCTCGTTTTCTACGAAACGACCCCTGGCCGTCAGGGAAAGGACTGAGGGCTGCGCAGGTGGTGGTCAGCATGCGTAGTGAGAGGCCTTGCAGGTGGAGCAAGGAAAGGGTGCACATGAAGGAAAGGGGGCCTCCAAGAACCCTCTGCGCAGAGCCCTCCGAATAGGGTTGCCAGGTCTGAGTTGGGAAGGCCGAGCGCCGAAGAATAGATTCTTTTGAACTATGGTGCTGGAGAAGACTCTTGAGAGTCCCTTGGACTGCAAGAAGATCAAATCAGTCAATCCTAAAAGAAATCAACCCTGACTGTTCTCTGGAAGGCCAGATAATGAAAATGAAGCTCAAATACTTTGGCCACCAAATGAGAAGGGAGCACTCACTGGAGAAAACCCTGATGCTGGGAAAGATTGAAGGTCAAAGAAGACGGGGACGGCAAAGGATGAGATGGTTGGACAGTGTCATCGATGCAACGAACATGAAACTGAGCAAACTTCAGAGGACAGCGGAAGACAGGAGGGCCTGGCGGGATCTAGTCCATGGGGTCGCGAAGAGTCGGACTCGACTGTGCGACTGAACAACAACCAGGAGAGGGTGGAGTTTGGGGGGGGAGGGGCCTCAGCATGGTCCAATGCCATAGAGTCCATCCTTCAAAGCAGCCATTTCCTCCAGGGGAGCTGATCTCTGTCAGCTGGAGATCAGTTGTAAAAGCGGGAGATCCCCAGGCCCCACCTGGAGGCTGGCAGCCCTACCTCCAAATCTGGAACCAGCCCTGTGAGGATTGGCCAAGGGGAACCTCCCCCTCCCGAGTCCATGCGCCAGATGATGCCCGACCACACTTCAATCTTGGACAGTGTTCCCTCTAAGCTGAGTTCGTGTGAGCCAGTTAACGGTTTCTTAGCCTCCGGCTCACACGTTTTCGTTTTCGCTCAGGAAGGGCAGTTCCGGTCCCGAGCAAACTAATTGATGCAGTCGCTAAATCGCTCGCTCACAACTTTAATGCCGGTAGCTCACAAAGTAGGGGGTTTTTTTGCTCGCAAGACTCCACAGCTTAGAAGGAGCATGGGTCTTGGGCACCTGAGCGTACACAGTCCCTACTAGCTCACCACTGTGTCACCTCATGCCCCAAGCCTGTTGCCCCAGGCTCTAGAGTCCCTACTGGAGAAAGAAGGTCCGTCAACATCAATGGAGTGAAGTTCCCAAGTCTCCTCTCCTTCATACAGAAAAAAAACCCCAAAATACCAGGAGCAGAGAGGCCTAATTCTGTATTGTGTTGGCTTGCAAGACAGAGATTGTGCTGACCCCCACAGCGTGACCTTCTCCTCATTTTCCTGCCAGGCAGCTGGGCTGGGAACCTGCAACAGGGTCTTTGACAGGTGCCGGAATTGTCCCCCGTCGGTAAACAGAATCGCCACAGCCACAGAGCCGGCCGGCAAGAATTTCGCAACCAGGCATTCTCTCAGCCCCAAAGGGTTTGGCTTCAGCAAGAAGTCTCTGTTTGCTTGCCAAGCCCCGACTCCGTCCCCGGTCAAGCACCTGGTACACGGGAAGCCACTTGTAAAGATAACACGTCCCATCTGTGTTTGCAGAGCTCTGCCAGTTATCAGCAATGTCGGCACACGTTCAGCACTGGTGCTGCTGAATATTTAAGATGGACACAGGTTCGTGGTCTTGCAGCGTACTGGAGCGCTTTCACTCAGGACGCAGAATGGCAGAGGCAAGACGGAGAATGTTCCCTCCCCCTTCTCCCTGTCCAGATTTCCTGCTGTTTTTAAAGAAAAGAATCTTGGCAAACTCTATAAGTAATTCTTCAGAACTGGCGTCACCAGGCATTGAAAAGGGGAAAGCAAACAGAACGCCAGTCTACCTTCACGCCCTCTCCCCAGTAATAGGTAAACCTTCTCCACATAAATGTGGCCGGCTGCCCAACTTACGGCAACCCCAAAAAGGGGCTTCCAAGGCAAGGGAGAACCAGAGGTGCTTTGCCATGGCCTTCCTCTGCAGAGCCTTCCTTGGCGGTCTCCCTTCCAAGTACTGACCCTTCTTAGCTTCCAATGTATGGCCACCCCAGCAAGGGGCTTCCAAGGAAAGGGAGAAGCAGAGGTGGTTTGCCATGGCCTTCCTCTGCAGAGCCTTCCTTGGTGGTCTCCCTTCCAAGTACCAACACTGGTTAGCTTCCAACTTAGGCAACCCCAGCCAGGGGCTTCCAAGGCAAGGGAGGAGCAGAGGTGGTCTGTCATTGCCTTCCTCTGCAGGGCCTTTCTTGGTGGTCTCCCTTCCAAGTACCGACCTTTCTTAGATTCCACCTTATGGCCACCCCACCAAGGGGCTTCCAAGGCAAGGGAGAAGCAGAGGTGGTCTGCCATGGCCTTCCTCTGCAGAGCCTTCCTGGGGGCTCTCCCTTCCAAGTACCGACCTTTCTTAGATTCCACCTTATGGCCACCCCAGCAAGGGGCTTCCAAGGCAAGGGAGAAGCAGAGGTGGTCTGCCATGGCCTTCCTCTGCAGAGCCTTCCTGGGGGCTCTCCCTTCCAAGTACCGACCTTTCTTAGATTCCACCTTATGGCCACCCCAGCAAGGGGCTTCCAAGGCAAGGGAGAAGCAGAGGTGGTCTGCCATGGCCTTCCTCTGCAGAGCCTTCCTGGGGGCTCTCCCTTCCAAGTACCGACCTTTCTTAGATTCCACCTTATGGCCACCCCAGCAAGGGGCTTCCAAGGCAAGGGAGAAGCAGAGGTGGTCTGCCATGGCCTTCCTCTGCAGAGCCTTCCAAGTGCCAGCCCTGCTTAGCTTCCAAGATCTGCTGAGATTGGACCATCCCATGCTGCCTTCCCCCACCCTTCTCTTCTGGTATATATATTCACATGTATGGATATACCATACATCTCGGGAGGGGGCTCCAGCTCACAAAAGCTTCTGCGCCAAGAAATCTGTTCCTCTTTAAAACACTTGTTGAAAAATAGAGCCGGAAGGCACTCAATGAAATTGCTGAGCGGTTGGGTTAGAACGGATAAAAGGAAGTCCTTCTTCACCCAAAGAGTGATTAACACATGGAATTCACTGCCACAGGAAGTGGTGGCAGCTACAAGCATGGACGGCTTCAAAAGGGAATTAGATAAGCATATGGAGCAGAAGTCAATCAGTGGATATTAGCCACAAGGTATAGATAGGGGCTCTGGGGCAAGTGATGCTCTGTCATCTTGGGGGGGTCAACAGTGTGCTTGGGGGGGTCAACAGTGGGAGGAGCTTCTAGTGTCCTGGCCCCACTGCTGGACCTCCTGATGGCACCTGGTATTTCTGGCCACTGTGTGATATAGAGTGTTGGGCTGGATGGGCCTTTGGCCTGATCCAACATTGGCATCTCTTATGTTCTTATGTTTTTAAGGGACCTCCAGGGCCATCTAATCCACCCCCTGCACAATGCAGGGTACTCACAGCTACCTCCCTCTCCCCCAGTGACCCCTGCTCTGTGCCCAGAGGAGGGCAAACACCCTCCAGGATCCCTGGGCCAAGGTGGTCTGATGGAAAACTCCTTCCGAACGGCAGGCAGGAAAATCCCTTCCTAATGACGGCATTACTCTGGGCAGGTAAGAAAGGGCCACGAGAGCCAAGCACTGGCTAATCCTTTGTGTGTCTGTGTGTGTGTGTGTGTGTAGAAAAAGAGGTTCCAGAACTCTCATGAGGAAGTTTTCAATCTATATACTGAAAACGCATGAACTTTTAAACATTTAAAAAAGAATTTTCTCAAGGAAGTTCCGGAATTCTGTTCTGGCACATTCCCTCAGAAAAAAAGCCTTGGTTGCCAGATGGCCACCTAGCCTCTGATTTAAAACCACAGAGCAGGAGAGCCCAACGCCTCCTGAGGAAGCCTGTTCCACTGAGTAACCGCTCTGTCAGGAAGTTCTTCCAAAACTATAGCCGAAAACTCTTTTGGTTAAATTTCAACCCGTTGGTTCCGGTCTGGCGTTCTGGGGCAATAAAAAACAACTCCACTCCATCATACAACAGCCCATCAAATCCATGAAAATGGCTATCATGTCACCTCTCAGTCATCTCCTCGCCATGCACCCCAAGACTCCTTTCTCGCTTTGCTGCCACAGACAGGGCTGTCTCTACGGGGAGGTGAGGTAAGGTAGAAATCTCTAGCAGTGGAGGGGAGGGGTCCTCTTTGATAAGAACGTAAGACAAGCCATGTTGGATCAGGCCAATGGCCCTTCCAGTCCAATACTCTGTGTCACACAGTGGCCAAAAACACCAGGTGCCATCAGGAGGTCCACCAGTGGGGCCGGGACACCAGGAGCCCCCCAAGCACCAAGAATACAGAGCATCACTGCCACAGACAGAGTGTTCCATCTATATGGTAAAGGTTCCCTTGTTCAAAAGCCAGTCGAATCCGACTCTAGGGTTGTGGAACTGGAGCAGCCTATGCCCTTTCCTTCCCGTCTCCCTGGGCATTTTTCAGAGGCTGCTGAAGTCTGGCCAACCCTCCTGGGCATTTGCAGCATTCCACTTGGGGAATGAGGAGGGCAGTAATGCCAGCTGATTGGCTCCTGAGCAGAGATGAGGGTGGCAAGGGGCAGCAGATGGGGGAAGAGACCTCGGCCAGCATCTAGGGTTGCCAACTCTGGGCTGGGAAATTCCTGAAGATTTGGGGTTGAGCCTAAGGAGGGGCAGGGTTTGGAGAGGAGAGAGCACTCAGTAGGGTATAAGGCCATAAAGTTAGGGCCAGTGTTCCCTCTAAGCTGACTTAGCGTGAGCTAGCTCACAGTTTCTTAGCCTCCGGCTCACAGATTTTTGTCTTAGCTCAGGAAGGAGGGCTCCAGAGCAAGCTAATTTATCCAGAAGCCAAATCGCCCGCTCACATCTTTAATGCCAGTAGCTCACAAAGTAGGATTTTTGCTCACAAGGCTCCGCCGCTTAGAGGGAGCACGGGTTAGGGTTACCTTTCCAAATTTAGCCCCTTTTTGCGGGTTGGCAATTGCGGGTTGGCAATTGTCGGAGCTGCGGTGGCTCAAGTGGTTAAGACGCTGAACTGCAGGCTGTGGAAGGTCCGTAGTTCAGCTGTTCGAGACCCGGGTGCCGCAGGATGGAGTGAGCTCCCATCTCTAGTTCCAGCTCCTGCCAACCTAGCAGTTCGAAAGCAAGAAATTGCAAGTAGATAAATAGGTACCACTTTGGTGGGAAGGTAACAGCGTTCTGTGTGCCTTGGTGTTTAGTCATGCCGGCCACATGACCACGGAAATGTCTTCGGACAGCGCTGGCTCTTTGGCTTTGAAACGGAGATGAGCACCGCAACCCTAGAGTCGGATTCGACTGGCTTTCGAGCAAGGGAGACCTTGACCTTTACCTAATTGTCATAGATGCAACGAACATGAAGTTGAGCAAACTTCAGAGGATGGCGGAAGACCGGAAGGCCTGGCGTGATCTGGTCCATGGGGTCGCGAAGAGTCGGACTCGACTGTGCGACTGAACAACAACAACAACAAATTGAGCTTCTGCTTCACATGGGTAGACTGGATTTTTGTAGGGTTGTCAACTCCAGGGTGGGAAATTCCTGGAGATTTCCGAAATGAAGCCTAGGGAAGGAACTTCAGCCTGGTATAATGCCGTAGAGTCCCCCTTCCGAAACAGCCACTTTCTCCAGGGGAACTGACCTCTGTAGCCTGGAGACCATTTGTAATTCTAGGAGAAGGGCCGTGGCTCAGTGGTAGAACCTCTGCTTGGCATGCAGAAGGTCCCAGGTTCAATCCCCGGCATCTCCAGTTGAAAGGACCAGGTAGCGGGCGATAGGAAAGACAGAAGCATGAGACCCAGGAGAGCGGCTGCCAGTCTGAGTAGACAATACTGACCATGATGGACCGAGGGCCTGACTCAGTATACAGCAGCTTCACGTGTGTGAGATCTCCAGCCGTCACCCGGAGGCTTTTGTATCCAAAGGAGAGCTCACGGGAGGAGGTTGCATCGAAGCACAAACACTCCGTGAATAACTTACGAACCGAAGTAGAAAGAATATATTATCCAAGACAATGGCTGATTTCGCACTAGAGCTGCCTCGATGTTGCGCCGCCATTTGCCCCGATGCTGTTGGTCAATTTCACACCCGAAGCCGCGGGGCTTGCATTTGACCCGCAGCTTCACCCGATTTCCTCCGCAGTTTCGTGATCCTCAGAAAACAGAATCACAAAACTGTGGGGGAAATCGGGCGAAGCCGCGAGTCAAAATGCAGCCCCGCAGCTTCGGGTGTGAAATTGACCAATAGTATCGGGGCAAACGGCGGCACAACGAGGCAGCTCTAGTGCGAAATCAGCCAATTTTAACAATCCTTAACAGTTCAACTATTTCTCCAATGCAAACCGTATTGTCGAAGCATTGTCGACAGAAAGAACAACATGTTAATGGGATGACTGGATTTGGAAAATGGGTCTAAGGAGCATTGTTGATTTCACAGCTAGAAGAGTATCAGCTATCTGAGGAAGCAGGAAGCGAACGCGGCACTGAAGCCGGCCGTGTATAGCTGCTACTCCCTTAACGTTGCTCTCCTGTGGAATTTACACTTTTTTGAAGCGTCTGCTCTCCTGAAGCATCTTATACAGTAGAATAGTGAACTTTACTTGGACTTGGACTTTTGTATTAAGTACTGTTGGATCCTAACCCTTTAAGAAATTAGAATAGTGTTTGCATCAGAGAAATAGCTGAACTGTTAAGAATTGTTAAAATGGTCTTGGATAATATATTCTTTCTACTTCTGTTCCTAAGTTATTCACGGAGCGTTTGTGTTTTGATACAGCCACCTGGAGGCTGGCAACCTTACAAACTGGCATTTTGGGCTGGAGACAACGAACGATCACATATGGCCATTGGACTGGACCGGATGGCCCCGTGTCCCCGACTAACCCCCGTCAAGCCCCAGTACGAACGAAGCCCTTGCGCACAAGCCTGGGGAATGAAAAACAACAATGGTGCACACCTCACCACAATGCAAATGCAGTTACAATGATTCTTTGCAGAATGAAGGGTGGGCCTTCAAAGTGAGTCTTTGGCAGCTCCGGCGGCTCACTCTTCGGCGAGGGGCCAGGGATTCCCAGGCCGGTGCTGGAAGGGCACAGCTGCTGCTGGAGGATTGTGTTTGGCCAAGCGGGAGGATTTAACTGTACTCCAAAGGCCAGTTCCTAGGAAAGGGTGTCGCCAGCTGCACTGGGAACCCAGACTGTGCCCTGCTCACCTGGTGTTTGCTTTGGGGTTAAATGATCTGCTTTGTTACAACAATGCTCTCTCTCTCTTTTTGTGATAACACAGTTGCGAGTCTATCTGAGCAAATAAGGAAGTTTATCCCGTACTATCGCTGTTGGATCGGATTGAACTGTCAATGGAGAGATACGAAGGAAATCGGCGGTGAACCGGGAAGCTGCCTGGTCAGTCCTTCCCTCTGCTACGATCTCCCTAACTGGATTTAGGGAAGGTGCTCCGCTCCAGTTTCCCCGCCACCGACAACACAGGCCTTGTCCTCGATGCAAACAATGACGATGAGCCACCTCGGGGGGTTGTTGTAAGGATTATTCGCTTTGCTTCTGCAGTTCGTAAGATGGTTTCCCCAAATTAAAAATATGGTTTCACGTTTTTTAGAATATCTCTCAGTTTCGGCAAGCACCCAATATGCAATCATGCTCTCTCTAAGCTGTGGATTCCTATGAGCAAAAATTCTACTTTGTGAGCTACTGGCATTTAAGTTGTGAGCGAGCGATCTGGTTACTGCATAAATAAGTTTGCTCTGGAGCAATGTTCCCTCTAAGCTGTGGAGTCTTGTGAGCAAAAAATCCTACTTTGTGAGCTCCTGGCATTAAAATTGTGAACAAGCGGTTTGGCTCCTGCATAGATTAGTTTGCTCTGGAGCCCTCCTTCCTGAGCTAAGACAAAAATGTGTGAGCCAGAGGCTAAAAAACTGTGAGCTAGCTCACACTAACTCAGCTTAAAGGGAACACTGCTCTGGAGCCATTCTTCCTGAGCTGAGACAAAAATGGGTGAGCCAGAGGCTAAAAAACTATGAGCTGGCTCACACTAACTCAGCTTAGAGGGAAGATTGGAAATCACATGTGCTGTTAGCTGTCAAATACTATGACGATCACTTGCCAGCCATCATACATTGTCAAATATCATACACCATTGCGGGTCACCTATCAAAGACTGTTAAAATCCCATTGCAAATCATCCCTCAATGGCTGTTTAAGAGGTATCATCATTGCGTGGCCGCTACCAAATACCAAATGCCATTGCACGTCAGCTGTCAAAATACAATAAAATGATGGGGTGTCAAATACAGGTGTCTGGAGAATATACGAAACCAGAAAGTTGAAATGCTACAACGGCCTTCTGCCAAGCTGGATCTCACGATTCCTTTTTTTGCCAACAGGGAAGGTCAATCTCCATCAGAGGAAGCCTTCCTCTATCTGAAGAAAAAATCTTTCTCCACTAGAAGACGGCTTGGCAGAAAGGAATCTTAGGATCCAAGTAGCGGAAGGGAGTCCAGTCAGCACTCTGCGGATGAGACGTTCATAGAGCAGATTGGAAGAGAAGAGAAGAAGAAGAGATTGAATTTATACCCAGCCCTTCACTTAGAGTCTCAGAGCGGCTTACAGATTCCTTTCCCTTCCCCTCCCCACAACAGACACCCTGGGAGGTAGGTGGGGCTGAGAGAGCTCTTTCCAGAACTGTTCTTGAGAGAACATATCAGGAGAAACTTCCTAACTGTAAGAGTGGTTGAGCAGTGGAACAGTCTGCCTCGGGAGGTGGCGGATGCTCCTTTGCTGAACATTTTCAAGCGGAGGCTGCACGACCATCTTTCGGGTATGTAGCAGAGCTATCTTTTGGTTATGCTGCTGCAGAGTGCAGGGGGTTGGACTAGATGACCTGCAAGGTCCCCTCCAACTCTTAACATTATATGGCCCCGGTCACACAGGGGAAATTGGCGCGGCCAAAGTGCAGCTTTTCAGAGCTGCACCAAAAGAGACGCGTGGCGGCGGGATCAAATAGATCCCCTGAGCTGCCGTGCAGTTGCTCCCCGGCACGATCAGATGCCGGGGGGGGGGGGGCCCCGGAAGGGGGGAGCAAGGCAGCTGGCTGCGCATGTGTGTGCATGCGCAGTTCGGCCGGGAGCCTCGAATGCTACTGAAGACGGGCACGCCGGCGATTCCACGGCCGTGCTTGCTGCGGCGTTTCAGGTTGGTAGTACTCTTTCCTAGGGGTTTTTTTTCAATGTGCGTTTTCGGGTTGAAGGGATGGATCAGGGATGGGTGTGTGCCGCTTCCCAGATGTTGCAGTGTGATCACGCCCGTTTGCTGCGCCCCCGATCTGTCCCTCTTGCAGGGCAAAACCTCCCGTGTGACCGGGGAGTATGATTCTCTAACAGCTCCAGTCAGAACTATGGCTTGCCCAAGGTCATCCAGCCAGGTGCAAGTGGAGGAGTGGGGAATCAAACCCGGTTCTCCCAGATTAGAGTCCGCGCACTTAACCACGACACCACAGCTCAGTCAGTGTTATCAGCCCATCAACAACCTGGTTTCTGGCAACCAGGGGTCGTTTCGTAGAAAAAGAGCTAGGGGAGCTCATTAGCATAACTCATTAGCATATGCCACACCCCCTGACAT
>NW_015174903.1:172028-190969 GCF_001447785.1 Gekko japonicus
CCGGCGGGAGTGCAAGGAAGCCCCGCGAAGGCCCTCCCTGGCCCCAGGCAGGCAGGGGTGGGGAGAGGCAGGGAGGAAGTAACTTACCCTCCCTCTTCTCCCGCCTCCTCCTGGCTGAATGAGGGCCGGAAGCAGGGCGGCCGGAAGCAGGGGGCGGGGCTTCGTCGTGTGCCCCGCCCCCCATACCTCACCCGGGGGAACTGCGATCCCCCACGATCCCCCCCGAAATGATCTCTGCTTGTCACGCTCGTGAGCGCCTACGTATGTTTTATTAAGTGCTGTGAAGTTGCAACTAGTTTATGGCCACCCCGACGGGATTTTCAAGGCAAGAGACGTTCAGAGGTGGTTTGCCATTGCCCGGCTTGGCATAGCAACCTTGCCCTTCCTTGGCGGTCTCCCATCCAAGTACTAACCAGGGCCGACCCTGCTTAGCTTCCAAGTTTGGGCTAATTCAGGACTATTCAGGCTGCTGAGCATTGAAACCAAAGGTCACTTTCTCAACCTGGACGTTTCACTTACGTTGAAGCGTGAGCCGCTCGTCTGTCTTGACCGCTTCTCTGCCAGCAGATCCTTCACCGTGTGCTTTACCCGCACGCCCTGATACACTCGCTTGCCATAATCTGCAGGGACTAAAGGAGTGGAGAAAGACAGAGTGAGCAGGTGGCTACCAGGGAAGGTGACCCTGAATTCAAACGGACACATGAAGCTGCCTGATATTGAATCAGACCAGCCTCCGGTTCACACATTTTTGTCTTAGCTCAGGAAGGAGGGCTCCAGAGCGAACTCATTGACGCAGCAGCCAAATCGCTCGCTCACAGCTTTAATGCCAGTAAGTCACAAAGTAGAATTTTTGCTCACAAGACTCCAGAGCTTAGGTAAAGGTAAAGGTTCCCTTGCTCGAAAGCCAGTCGAATCCGACTCTAGGGTTGCGGTGCTCATCTCCGTTTCAAAGCCGAAGAGCCAGCGCTGTCGGAGACATTTCCGTGGTCATGTGGCCGGCATGACTAAACACCAAGGCGCACGGAACGCTGTTCCCTTCCCACCAAAGTGGTACCTCTTTATCTACTTGCAATTTCTTGCTTTCGAACTGCTAGGTTGGCAGGAGCTGGAACTAGAGACGGGAGCTCACTCCGTCATGCGGCAACTCGGGTCTCGAACTGCTGAACTACTGACCTTCCACAGCCTGCAGTTCAGCGTCTTAACCACTTGCAGCTCCAGAGCTTAGAGGGAGCATTAAATCAGACCCTCGGTCCATCATCTACAGCTGGCAGTGGCTCTCCAGGGTCTCAGGCAGAGGTCTTTCACATCACCTCTGGCCTAGTCCTTTTTAACTGGAGATGCCAGGGATTGAACTTGGGACCTTCTGTGTGCCATGCTGATGTTCTACCACTGAACCACAGCCCCTTCCCAAGGGGGGAAGGACTCTCAAGAGTGTCCCTGTTTTCACATGAAGCTGCCTCATCTTGAATCAGACCCTTGGTCCATCAAGGTCAGTATTGTCTACTCAGACTGGCAGCAGCTCTCTGGGGCCTCAGGCAGAGGCCTTTCACATCACCGACTGCCTGGTCCTTTTCAACTGGAGATGCCTGGGATTGGACCTGGGACCTTCTGCATGCCAAGCAGATGATCTAGCACTGAGCCACTGAGGTCTTTCCCATCACCTGCTGCCTGGCTGTTTCAACTGGAGATGCCTGGGATTGAACCTGGGACCTTCTGCATGCCAAGCAGATGATCTAGCACTGAGCCACTGAGGTCTTTCCCATCACCTGCTGCCTGGCCGTTTCAACTGGAGATGCCTGGGATTGAACCTGGGACCTTCTGCATGCCAAGCAGATGCTCTAGCACGGAGCCACAGCCCCTCTCTCCTAAATGTCCTCAATGCACAAAAACAAAAGGGCGCTGTGTGATGCTCCATCAATGTTTTTTGTTTGGTTTTTGATTTTTGTTGTTTTGCTGCTCTGCTGCTCCACACACAGGAAACACCTCAAGCGGATCCCCGACCCTGCTGGCAGCCCCAGGGTTGCTCATGGGAGGGGCAGCGTCGAGGCCAGAGGTCATTTCGGGGGGGGAACGCGGGGGAACGCAGTTTCCCCAGGTAAAGTGCAGGGGGCGGGGCACATGATGAAGCCCCGCCCCCTGCTTCTGGCCACCCCGCTTCCAGCCCTCATTCAGCCAGGAGGAGGCAGGAGAAGAGGGAGGGTAAGTTGCTTCCTCCCCGCCTCTCCCCACCCCTGCCTGCCTGGGGCCAGGGAGGGCCTTGGCAGGGCTTCCTCACTGGCCTTGCAGGTCCACCGCCGGGCCCCTTATGTCAGGGGGTGTGGCATATGCTAATGAGTTATGCTAATGAGTTCCCCTAGCTCTTTTTCTATGAAATGACCCCTGGTCAAGGCCTTTCTTCTCTGGAGTGTTTAACAGATGATAAATTTCATGTCTGCCTTGTGTGTTGATTTATTGCTGTTTCTTTGTGGGTTTAAACTTTATTTTATTGGGATTTTTAAAATAGATGACTGTGGATTTTGATGTTCCCTGCCTTGGAGACTCGTGCAAAAGGCAGGGCCTTGTTAATAAATAAATGAAACCAATCTCTGAGCAAGAAGGTGGGTCGCCTCCTTGGAGGGAAAGGGGTCCTTGCCCTGCCGTTTGAGACTCACCAATTCTGACCCATTTTCTCCACATTTTTGCTGTACTCTGCTCAGCATGTTTCCCTATGAGATGCCTTTTCAAGACTGAACTAACTGGTAGGACAATAGATCAACATGGGTTGCCCTGTTAGTTTGTCTGTAGCAGTAGAAAACAGCAAGAGTCCAGTAGCCCCTGAAGGGGTAACAAAATTTGTGGCAGGGTATGAGCTTTTGTGAGGGGCTGCGGTGGCTCAAGTGGTTAAGACGCTGAGCTGCAGACCGGCAGGTCTGTAGTTCAGCAGTTCAAGACCCGGTTGCCCAGGGGTCATTTCCTGCGGGAGCGCACAGTAGCGGAGCTCCAGCAGTAAGGAGCCCAGGGGGCGGGCACATGTAACAAGCCCCACCCCCTGCTCCCAGCAGCCCTTAGTTGGGCCATGAGGAGCAAGAAGCAGCCAGGTAAGTTGCAGAGCCCCCCCCCCCAGCCCGCCTTCAGGGAGAAGCTCTCCCTCCTCTGTGAGGGCAGATCTGGGCCTTCCCCCCCCCCCAATAGCTAGCAATCCAAAACAGTCCAATGGAGCCTGAGCGGTGGGTGTTGCCTTCTGACACACTTCCGGTGATGTCAGGAGGTGTGGCATATGCAAATAAGTCATGCTAATGAGTTATGCTAATGAGCTCCTGCACTTCTTTTTCTACGAAATGACCCCTGCGGTCGCCGCATGGTGGAGTGAGCTCTCCTCTCTGGTCCCAGCTCCTGCCAACCTAGCAGTTCGAAAGCAAGAAATTGCAAGTAGACAAGTAGGTACCGCCTCGGTGGGAAGGTAGCAGCGTCCCATGCGCCTTGGTGTCTAGTTATGCTGGCCACATGATTACGGAAACGTCCTTGGACAGCGCTGGCTCCTCGGCTTTGAAACGGAGATGAGCACCGTCGCCCTAGAGTTGGATTCGACTGGCTTTCGAACAAGGGAAACCTTTACCCTTTACTTAGGAGCTTCTGTGAGTCACTGCTCCCTTCTGCAGATACAGCTAGAACATAAGCCCATTTGTCCTTCTAGCTAGAGGGTAGAGTGATTTCAGATGCCAAATTACAATAGCAGGTGAATGCCGGGAACAGGTGAGGGACAATAGCAGGTGTGTGACTGGATTAGGTGTGATATGCAGAGCGTCAGTCGACGTGGAGAAAGCAGCGTTGGTAATGAGGCAGGACGATGAATGTGTCCAGGGGTCATTTCGTAGAAAAAGAGCTAGGGGAACTCATTAGCATAACTCATTAGCATATGCCACACCCCCTGACATCAGGGGCCTGGTGGTGGACCTGCAAGGCCGGCGGGAGTGCGAGGAAGCCCCGCCAAGGCCCTCCCTGACCCCAGGCAGGCATGGGTGGGGAGAGGCGGGGAGGAAGCAACTTACCCTCCCTCTTTTCCTGCCTCCTCCTGGCTGAATGAGGGCTGGAAGCAGGGCGGCCGGAAGCAGGGGGCGGGGCTTCATCGTGTGCCCCGCCCCCCGCACCTCACCTGGGGGAACTGCGTTCCCCCGCGTTCCCCCCGAAATGACCTCTGAATGTGTCGCTGTTCACATCTGTCCAGAAGGGTCCCAGGCAATGTTCCCTCTAAGCTGTGGAGTCTTGTGAGCAAAAATTCTACTTTGTGAGCTCCTGGCATTAAAGTTGTGAGCGAGCCATTTGACTGTTGTATAAATCAGTTTGCTCTGGAGCCCATCCCTTCCTGAGCGAAGACAAAAATGGGTGAACCAGAGGCTAAAAAACTGTGAGCTAGCTCACACTAACTCAACTTAGAGGGAACACTCCCAGGTTCAATTCCCGGGGTCTCCCTTGAAAGGGGCAGGTGACGATGTGAAACACCTTGACCTGAGATCCTGGAGAGACGCTGACAATCAGAGGAGGCAACACTAACCTTTATAGACCCAGGTGGCGACTAAGGACAAGGCAGCACCATGTGTTCAGCACTTTGGGCCAAGCCATTTTGTATCTGTTCTTGTCATGGTGACCCCATACAATTTTCAAGGGAAGAGATGTTCAGAGGTGGTTAGCCTTTGCCTGCCTCTGCATAGCGACCCTGGACTCCCCCTGGTGGTCTCCCGTCCAAATACTAACCAGGCCTCACCCTGCTTAACTTCTGATATCTGGGCCAAGCAATACCTTACATCAGGGGTGTCAAACTCATTTGTTATGAGGGCCGGATCTGACATAAAGGAGACCTCGTTGGGCCAGGCTATGCGTGTCATAAAATGTAAAGCCAGGTAAAAAGTAAAGGTAAAGGCTCCCTTGCTTGAAAGCCAGTCGAATCCGACTCTAGGGTTGCGGTGCTCATCTCCGTTTCAAAGCCGAAGAGCCAGCGCTGTCTGAAGATGTTTCCGTGGTCATGTAGCCGGCATGAGTAAACACCAAGGCGCACGGAACGCTGTTACCCACCGAAGTGGTACCTCTTTATCTACTTGCAATTTCTTGCTTTCGAACTGCTAGGTTGCCAGGAGCTGGAACTAGAGACGGGAGCTCACTCCGTCATGCAGCGCACTCGGGTCTCGAACTTCTGAACTACCGACCTTCCACAGCCTGCAGTTCAGCGTCTTAACCACTTCAACCACCGCAGGTAGCGGAGATATAAACTTTATAAAGGGCACAAAAACAAAGGTTTTTTTTTTACTTAAAATAAAAACATGCTTAAAACATCAGCACTGTTGCAATATTTTCTTTATCTAACAGTGTCTGATAACTGACACCCTTTGCTCTGAATGACTGCATCAAAATGTCTGTGCTGTTGCCATCTTGAGTATGCCGTTCAGGTGTGTATCTGTAAGCTGCCAACCTACGATGGCGCAGCAGCAGCAGAACTGGAGGAAGAAGGGAGGGACGCCCCATAGGTTTTCAGGGTGGAACTACCACCAAAAAGTCCCTTTCTCTGGTATCCTCTATCGTCTGAAGGCTGCAGGAGGGAGCCACAAAGGAAGATCCAAATCCTCCTATCAAAGCCACAGATGTTGCCTGCATCTTCACATAGGACCTACTTTGCCTTTCTTCTTTTTAAGCAATCGAGGACTTTTCCCCTGTTCTATTTTCTGGACTGCCCCAGGGATAAATAATAATGTACTGATGTAAGACGCTGAGCTGCAGACCGGAAGGTCGGTAGTTCGGCAGTTCAAGACCCCTCGGGTGCCGCGTGACGGAGTGAGCTCCCGTCTCTGGCCCCAGCTCCTGCCAACATAGCAGTTCGAAAGCAAGAAATTGCACGGGGCGGGGCATTGGCACCATTCATGGTGGACGCAGTCTGAGTGAGCTCCGATCCTTCCCCGGCTTCCCTCCCAACCCAGCGAAAAGTACCCGAACCAAAAAGCGCCCGGGTTATGGGCAAAAACGGCGGAAACCGCGGCAAAGGACCTGATCCGGACCCACATTCCTTCAAGGCTTATTTTAGCCAGAGCCAGGGCGAGAGAGAAGGTAGGAACAACCAAGCTGATTTTAAAATGGCCGCCGAGCACGGCAACACTTAGCCCTCACAGGCAGTGCTTACAAAACAAGAGCTAGTAGAGATGTTTAGCTAATTTAAAACCGAAATGCTCACCAATATTAGTTCAATGCTCCAACCCCTCGCAGAGCAACTTGACTTCTTAAAAATTTAAATGCAAAAAATCTCCCAATCGGCCGATTCCGCTCTCGAAGGGACTATTACCAACCAAGGGGATATTCAGAAGCTGCAAAGCAACGAAACCTGGGCAAAGGAAAGGATTTTCCTCTTAGAACACAAAGCCCGCGAACGATTCCTGAAGTTTAGGGGATTCCCCGAACAGGCCGAACAAACCCAGGAACTCTCCTCATTTATTGCAAGCTGGCTGACCTCGGCAATGCAATTGGAAGCTGGGGTAGCCCCTATGATTGTCAAGGCCTTTCGCATGGGCCCTCCTTCCTCCGAACGTCACAAGGGACCCCGGGACATCTTAGCAGAGTTTCTAGACCTACGCACTAAAAATCACATCCTTAAAGAAGCCAAAACTAAGGGCAGGTTCAAGTATAACAACGCAGACATACTGATTTTTCCGGACGTTCCCCCTGATGCCTTGCAGATCCGCAGCGTGCTCAAGCCAATCACCCTAAGACTGTCTGAAGCAGGGCTCCGCTACAGATGGCTCCAAACTGGATACCTCCAAGAAAGCAAGAAATTGCAAGTAGATAAAGATACCGCTTCAGTGGGAAGGTAACAGCGTTCTGTGCACCCTCAGCATCTAGACATGCCGGCCACATAACCACGGAAAACCTCTCTGGCTCTTCAGCTTGGAAACGGAGATGAGCACCACATCCCTAGAGTCGGATTCGACTGGCTTTCGAGCAAGGGAAACCTTTACCTTTACCCTACTGCCTATTACTTAAGCAAAGTACTACTTTGCAGTAACCCTGTAAGGTAAGTCAGTATTGCTGTTGATACTTTGCATACTCTATAGCATTAGAACCTGCTGAGGTCCCTGTCCTGGTCAAACCCCACACTCTCCAGGGATTTCCATAAGAATCGCCAGGGATTCCCCTAAGAATCTTCAGGGATTTCCCTGCCGATTACTGGCAGTGGCAGCCCTGTCTCCAGGGTCTCAGGGCTTGCCTCCAGGCCATGAGAGAAAAGATGCTGGGAAATCTGTTAACAGATCCGGCAAGTGCTTTTGATTAGCAAAGAACCAAAGATGAGCCATGCACACACAATTCGGATTGGGGTTATGGCTGAGAGGGATAACTCTGTCCCCTGCCCCAGAGTGATCTGTGCCCTGTGGAGACGCTGTGGCATAGTGGAAGAGCCTCTGCTTTGCATGCAGAAAGTCCTGGGTTCAATCCCCAGCATCTACAGTTAAAAAGGGTCTGGTGGTAGGTGATGTGAAAGACCTCCATCTGTGACCCTGAAGATAGCTTTGCCAGTTATGTGTTGGGAAATCCTGGGAGATTCTTGAATCCTAGGGACATTCCTAGAGATTCCTGGAGAGAATCGGGTTTGGGGAGGAGAGGGATCTCAGCGGGGTATAATGCTATAAAGTCCGTCCTTCAAAGCAGTCATTTTCTCCAAGGGAAGGGAACTGACCTCAGTTGTCTGGAGAAGAGTTGTAATCCCTAGAGATCTCCGGGGATTGTGAAGACCTTGGGGTTCTTTTATGAGAGAGTCAACATGGAATGTTTCCTTCAAGAGTTGATTAGTAGTAATTGATAAGAACTGGGATTGCTACACGCTCAGATAAAGCCTACATTGTGAAACGGATTGTTTACATTGCGCAGCATTCATTTGCGAGTGAGCGATAATCAGAGGTCATTTTGGGGGGATCGCGGGGGATCGCAGTTCCCCCGGGCGAGGTACGGGGGGCGGGGCACCTGACGAAGCCCCGCCCCCTGCTTCCGGCCACCCCGCTTCCAGCCCTCATTCAGCCAGGAGGAGGCAGGAGAAGAGGGAGGGTAAGTTGCTTCCTCCCTGCCTCTCCCCACCCCTGCCTGCCTGGGGCCAGGGAGGGCCTTCGCGGGGCTTCCTTGCACTCCCGCCGGCCTTGCAGGTCCACCGCTGGGCCCCTCATGGGGCTCGGCAGTGGAGCTGCAAGGCCGGCACTGGCGGCCGGGACCGTTGGGTGCGGGGGGTGTGGCCTTATGACACACTTCCGGTGATGTCAGGGGGTGTGGCATATGCTAATGAGTTCCCCTAGCCCTTTTTCTACGAAACGACCCCTGGCGATAATAGAAGACAATTTTCTACAGAATGACTACAGTAAACGTTTTCGCACCTTATCTTTATTGACTCTTCGTTAATTTTGTCACGGATGTTGTTTTTGGAATTTGGCTCCCACCTGGAGGATGGCAACTCTATCTGGAAAGGCACTGACAGTCGACATTGACCTTGATGGACTGATGTTCTGATTCAGCACAGGGCAGCATTATGGGTGTTCGGTTTCATGACCTCGAATGGACCCCCCAGAGCTGCCCTTTGACCTAAGGCCGCAACCTGAGCTCCCAGCAGAGGCAAGATTCCAACCTGTGGGCAGTCCTGATCCAAGGTTATACTCCCTTGCCCGCCAGCCCTTTGATTAATTCTCAGACTTGCAACCTGCTATTGGATTGTTGCCATTTTTTGTATTTTTCTTTAAAAAAATAATAATAAGACACCTGACTGCACTTTGGCTATTGTCAGAGAACCGCTTTTGCGGTTGTTTTTTCTTCTTGCACCAGAAAACTGGGGTGCGATTATGGCAAACGAGCGAGAGCCGCCTTTGAAAGCGCACATAAGAGTGGAGGGCGGCGCATCGATCGGCAGAACATGCGACCGAGCCACGCGGCGCTCCTCTGCCTGCATAGAACGCCCCCTGCGAAAAGAATGGCCTGCCTGCGGCAAAAGTTGTTTTCTTCTCCCTCCCACCCCCTGCTCCAGCCTCCCCAAAATGCTGGTCGTGGCCGCCCGCCTCTCTCGGGCTCCTGCCTTTCAGCCTGCAGTGCGGTTTGAGATGGCGCTTTTGAAGTGTGCTCAACCCTGACCCTGCCGGCCCAGGATAATAATAACGAGGCAGCTCGCCTTTCACTCTGCCCCAGGAACGAGCACTCTGCACCTGGGGCCTCGGAGTGGGCTCGGGAAGAGCTTTTAGTCAAATGTTACAAACGGGAACATGTTCGGCTTAATCCTTTCGGAAACAAGGGGGGGGCAGCATTTCCCGGGGCCAAAACAAACACCCCTGAACTGTTTGACCTTTTCGATTTCTCATTTACCTTTCCAAATCTAGCCCCCTTTTTTGTGGGTTGGCGACTGAGCTGCTGCTCCGCATGGCTGATGATGGCCCAGGACAGATTTGTAGGGGAGAGGCGCAGGGTTGCCAACTCCGGGTGGGCAAATCCGTGGAGATTTGGGGGGGCGGAGTTTGGAGGAGGAGGGGTTTTGGGGAAGGGAGAGACCTCAGTGGGGTATAATCAGAGCGGCCGATTCCCGGTAATGTCTGGAGATCTTCCGCTATAATTTACAACTGATCTCCAGGTGATAGGAATCAGTTCCCCTGGAGCAAATGGCTGCTTTGGAAGGTGGACTCCACGGTACTATACTAATTTAAGCCCCTCCCCTCCTCAAACCTTGACCTCCTCAGGCTCCACCCCCCCCCAAAATAATATCCAGGTATTTCCAAACACGGAGTTGGCAACCATAGATATAATGCCATAGATTCCACCAGGGGTCATTTTGTAGAAAAAGAGGTGCAGGCGCTCATTAGCACGACTCATTAGCATAATCAATTTGCATATGCCACACCCCCTGACATCACCGGGAGTGTGTCAGAAGGCAACACCCACCGCTCACGCTCCACTGGACTGTTTTGGATTGCTAGCTATGGGGGGGGGACGCACAGATCCTCATGCTCCTCGTGGCCCAGGGCTGCTGGGAGCAGGGGGTGGGGCTTGTTGCGTGTTCTGCCCGCCCCCTGGGCTCTTTACTGCTGGAGCTCCGCTCCTCTGTGCTCCTGCAGGAAATGACCCCTGGATTCCACCCTCCAAAGCAGCCATTCTCTCCAGGGGAACTGATCTCCGTAGCCTGAGGACCAGTTATAATTTCAGGCACTCTGCAGGACTGGCAGCAGTGCTGAGGCATCTTGGTTAAAGCCACAGCGACTAGGGTTCCCAATTTCCAGGTAGGGCCTGGGGATCCCCAGGAATTACAACTGATACAGAGATCAGTTCCCTTGGAACAAATGGCCGCTTCGAAAGGAGGATTTGGTGGCATTATAGAATCACAGAATCATCGAATCATCGAATGTTAAGAGTTGGAAGGGACCTTGCAGGTCATCTAGTCCAACCCCCTGCACTCTGCAGGAGCACAGCCGAAAGACAGCCCTACGACATACACGAAAGATGGCCGTCCAGACTCCGCTCGAAAATGTCCAGCGAAGGAGCATCCACCACCTCCCGAGGCAGACTGTTCCACTGCTCAACCACTCTCAGAGTCAGGAAGTTTCTCTTGATATTTAGCCGGTAACAACTCCCTTGTAATTTCCACCCATTAGACCTAGTCTTGCAATCTGGAGCAAGAGAGAATAAATCTGTTCCATCTTCTACATGACAGCCCTTCAAATACTTGAAGACTGCAATCATGTCCCGTCCTCTAAGCCTTCTCTTTCCCAGACTAAACATGCCCAACTCTTTCAGCCTTTCCTCGTAAGACTTGGATTCCAACCCTCTCACCATCCTGGTTGTTCTCTTCTGGACACGTTCTTATTCCCCCCTGGTAGCAGTGTTCCCTCTAAGCTGAGTTAGTGTGAGCTAGCTCCCAGTTTTTAAGCCCCCGGCTCACCCATTTTTGTCTTAGCTGAGGAAGGACGGCTCCAGAGCAAACTAATTTATATAACAGTCAGATCCCTCACTCACATAATTAATGCCAGTAGCTCGGAAAGTAGAATCTTTGCTCACAAGACTCCACAGCTTAGAGGGAGTATTGGTTGTCAGCCATGCCAGTAAAGGTTCCCATTCACGGCGAGGCACCTGCAGCCAATTGTAGCCCTTGTGCCTGATGCTCAACTGAATGGTGGGTGGAAACTGGGTCCAAAGGAGGGGGGCACAGTCATTCTCAATACAGAAATTAAAAAGAAAAATAAGATCCCCTTTTCATAGAATCATAGAATGTTCGAGTTGGAAGGAACCTCGCAGGTCATCTAGTCCAACCCCCTGCACTCTGCAGGAGCATAGCCGAAAGACAGCCCTACATACCTACAACATACCCGAAAGATGGTCGTCCAGCCCCCGCTTGAAAACGTCCAGCAAAGGAGCATCCACCACCTCCCGAGGCAGTCTGTTCCACTGCTCAACCACTCTGACAGTTAGGAAGTTTCTCCTGATATTTGGCCGGTATCGACTCCCTTGTAATTTCCACCCATTAGATCTAGTCTTGCAATCCGGAGCAAGAGAGAATAGATCCGCTCCATCTTCTACATGACAGCCCTTCAGATACTTGAAGACTGCAATCATGTCCCCTCAAAGCTGCTGGGGTCCCTCCCGCCCCTAAACTCCCCCCTCCCCAGGGTCCTCCAACGAAATCTCCAGGAATGTATCAATCTGGAGTTGGCAACTCAATCTGGATGGTCTCTGGTTCAAATCTCTCCTCTAGCACAAACATCCTAAAACGGCCCTCTACAAGCCACCCTCCCTCAGCCTCAATCCACCACCTCGAGTATGGGAGAAACGGCACAAGGCCTGCCTCACAGGGCTGTTGTGAGGATTAATATCAAGACAGTGCTATACACAGGCTTCGTATGACTGTTATACCTCAGTAGGAGACATCTGCTAGTGATAAGTTCCCATCAGCCTAGTGATTTGTTACTTCTAAAGGAAACCAAGAAACTGTTAATTTTACATTTTGATTAGAATTAACTAGCCAGTTATCTGCTGGTGAACACATGAAGCTGCTTGGTCAGAGTCAGACCACTGATGTAGAGGAGGAGGAGGAGGAGGAGATTGGATTTATACCCCGCCCTTCTCTACCCACTTTGGCCACCCAATGAGAAGGGAGCACTCCCTGGAGAAGACCCTGATGCTGGGAAAGACGGAAGGTCAAAGAAGACGGGGACGGCAAAGGATGAGATGGTTAGACAGTGTCATAGATGCAACGAACATGAAGTTGAGCCAACTTCAGAGGATGGCGGAAGACAGGAAGGCCTGGCGTGATCTGGTCCATGGGGTCGCAAAGAGTCGGACTCGACTGTGCGACTGAACACCAACAACCCCACTGAGGTCCCTCTCCTCCCCAGCCTCCATCCCCAAATCTCCCAATTTCCCAATCTGGATCTGGCAATCATAGAATCACAGAGCTGAAAGGGGCCCTGAAGGTCATCTAGTCCAACCCCCTGCCCAATGCAGGACCAGCAAGCCTAGAGCATCCCCAACAAGTGTTTGTCCAGCCGCTGCTTAAAGACTGCCAGTGAAGGGGAGCTCACCACCTCCCTGGGCAGCTGATTCCACTGCTGAACAACTCTTAATGTAAAAAAGTTTTCCCTAATATCCGGCCGGTACCTTCCCGCCCTTAATTGAAACCCGTTCTTGCGAGTCCTCTCCTCTGCTGCCCACAGGAACAGCTCCCTGCCATCCTTTGAGTGACAGCCCTTCAAAGACTTCAAGAGAACAATCATGTCCCGTCCCCCCCCCACAATCATGACCCTACCCTCCCGACACCTGTCCGGAGCCAGGGGGGACCTGGCAACCCCTCACCCATCCCGAGCCAACCTGTCATCCATCCAGAGCCAGTTTGATGTAGTGGCTAAATGTGCGGACTCTAATCTGGGAGAACCGGGTTTGATTCCCCCACTCCTCCACTTGCACCTGCTGGATGACCCTAGGCAAGCCATAGTTCTGGCAAAGCTGTTCCTGAAAGGGCAGTTCTGGAAAGAGCTCTCTCAACACCGCCTACCTCACAGGGTGTCTGTTGTGGGGAGGGGAAGGGAAAGGAGTTTGTAAGCTGCTCTGAGACTCTGAGTGAAGGGTGGGGTATAAATCCAATCTCCTCCTCCTCCTCCTCATACTAACAAGAACTGGCCTTGCTTAGCCTCCAAGATCTGATGAGTTTGGGCTAGTTTGTATAAATGTACAACTTGGCCTCCAAGTGTTCCACTTCAAAAATGGCTGCTTTGGAAGGAGGACCCTGTGTGGCATTATACCCTGGTGAGGTCCCTCCCCGACCTGCTCCCCCCAATCTTGTCAGAAGCGAAGCAGTGTCGAGTGGCGTGACAATGGGAGGAGTCCAACCCTGCACACCTGTGGACATGCTGTCAGCTATGCTGCCATGAGTGTGGTGTATGTTTCTAATTGATGTGCATTCCTTCCCATGCGGTTAATTGCATCTTTGCTGTAATGCATATCTCTCAAGGCCACTGGAGGAGTTGGTGTGTCTTGGTTTCGTGGGAAGCTTCTTACGTTCCCAGCTTCTGCAGCCGTTAGCAATCTGCCAAATGACACCTCGCGGGAGCCCATCTAATTGGGTACTGTGTGTGTGTGGGGGGGTGCATACGAAAGCCCTATATCCTATTATGCACATAGGTAACCCGCCATTCCTAACAGTGTTCATGTTACTGCATCTATAGCTTTTCAATAAAAGTAAAACCTTCCTAGAAGCATGTACTTCGTTGTCTTGCTGTGGATCCAGACACATGCACGCACAAACTGTGCTCCGTCACTGGGAGTATTTTTCTCCCAGCTCAGTTCATTTCTAGTACTGGAACCAGACTGGGGAGGGGAAAGCCTTCCAGCAACAGACCGCCATGCAAGAAGGAGAGGGAGAGGACAGGCTTTTGTTCCCCACACTCAAGTGCCCCAATGTTAGAAGAAGAAGAAGAGGAGGAGGAGGAGGAGGTGGAGTTTGGATTTATACCCCGGCCTTCACTATCGAAAGGTGTCTCAGAGCGGCTTACAAACTCCTTTCCCTTCCCCTCCCCACAATAGACACCCTGTGAGACAGGTGGGGCTGAGAGAGCTCTGACAGAAACTGCCCTTTTTCAAGGACAGCTCTTATCAGAGCTACAATAAGAAAAATAGGGCTCACCAAAGAAAATTACTCTTCTATATCTTTAACACACTTAGTTGCATTATTACACCAAATTTCCTTATAACAAATTTCCTGTATTAACTTGCATTCATTCATTATATATCAGGTACATTTCATGAACATAAGCAAAGCCAGTCAATGATAATATGAGTACAATACAAAACAATACAAAATCTTGATGTCGTTATTCTTGACGTTGTGTTGGCTGAGCTCCTGGAACATTTACTCTTTGAGACGTCCCAACGGAGCTGTAAAGTGTGCAAAGCAAACTGAGGAGTCCTCGGTATACGAGTTCCCGAACAGTGTTAATCAGTCCTTCATTTGAAAACATGTCGTTCCAAGGAATGTAAGAGATAAAGAGAACACACTTTCCTAGGATTAAACAGTGGTTTCGTATGTCTTTTTCAACTTCTCTCTAATGTCTTCGCAAAGCTTATCAGAGTTACGGCTTGCCCAAGGTCATCCAGCAGGTGCAGGTGAAGGAGTGGGGAATCAAACCCGGTTCTCCCAGATTAGAGAAGAAGAAGAAGAAGAGATTGGATTTATACTCCGCCCTTCACTACCCAAAGGAGTCTCAGAGCGGCTTACAAACTCCTTTCCCTTCCCCTCCCCACAACAGACACCCTGGGAGGTAGGTGGGGCTGAGAGAGCTCTGACAGAAACGGCTCTTTTTCAAGGACAGCTCTGACAGAACTATGGTCATCCAGCAGGTGCAAGTGGAGGAGTGGGGAATCAAACCCGGTTCTCCCAGATGAGAGTCCGTGCACTTAACCACTACACCAAACTGGCTCCATACCTGAAGGCTTCCATCCCATCTCTGAGGCAGTTTGTGCTTCCCTGAAAGGCCGACGCCTCGAAGGTCAATGTAGAGGAGGACTGGCGGAGGGCCTGAACCTCCCAGCTAGTCTGACTGCCAGCATCGACCCAACAACTGCCTTAACAGAGTAATCCTGAACTGTTCTGTTTTGGGGGGCAAATTACTGTCAATGGCTTGGCCTCACGGGACTGAAGTCCTGGCCTTTGACAAAAGAGCATTCGTGTTCTCTAATGGCACAGCCAGAGCTAATTGTCCGGAAAAGGTCTCCAAATAACTCTTTTCTTCGAGGAGCTTTTAGAGTTTGGAGAAAGTGGCACACGGGAGGGACAGCTAGGTGCGAGCCTACTGTGGGTATATGTCGGAATTGGGGCACAAGTTTTGGAGTATCTGAAGAAGGAGAGTTGGCTAAATGCAAGGAGATCCAATCAGTCAATCCTAAAAGAAATCAACCCTGACTGTTCCCTGGAAGGCCAGATAATGAAACTGAAGCTCAAATACTTTGGCCACCCAATGAGAAGGGAGCACTCACTGGAGAAGACCCTGATGCTGGGAAAGACTGAAGGTCAAAGAAGACGGGGACGGCAAAGGATGAGATGGTCAGACAGTGTCATAGATGCAACGGACATGAAATTGAGCCGGCTTCAGAGGACGGCGGAAGACAGGAGGGCCTGGCGTGATCTGATCCATGGGGTCGCGAAAAGTCGGACTCAACTGTGCGACTGAACAACAACAATAACAAAACCACTTGGGGGGGGGGCAAGGTCTTGCTTTGCAGAGATCTGGTGTGGGGCAGCGGATCTGCCATTCTGTAGGAAAGCCTCTTCGCCTCTACTTGTATATGGTTAATAAAGCGATAATTGGATATTGTAAAGAATTGAACTATCTTTTGTAACTGAGCAATATTGTGTAGAGAAAAGAGAAAGAAGGGAAAAGATATTGGAACATGACAGTGAATTGTTATACTTCAATGCTCAATATGAGTATTTTCAAAAAAGATCTAAAAGATAACAGACGGATGATAAATCAAACTTTGTATATTTTCAATGCTTACAACTTGTTTAAGCACTGTTACATACTCAATGTTTATGTACTAAAAAAGATTATGGAAGCAGAATGTTAAATATCCTGTTTGTTATATGTTGCTTCATACCAATAAAAAAATTAAATGGAAAAAAAAGAATTGTATCTTGGTAAATAACGCTATAAAGTGTCATATTTCTCCAATTCGTTCATCTCCGGTGCCCTGACCAGGACGGACCAATCTCATCAGATCTCGGAAGCTAAACCGGGTCGGCCCTGGTTAGTACTTGGATGGGAGACCGCCAAGGAAGTCCAGGGTTGCTATGCAGAGGAAGGCAACGGCAAACCGCCTCTGAACGTCTCTTGCCTTGAAAACACTACGGGGTCGCCATAAGTTGGCCGCGCCTCAACAGCGCTTTCCACCACCAAATAAAGCAAATGCTGTAAAATGTCAAATTTCTCCAATGCTCTCTTCCCCAAAGGGAACCAACCCCGGTAATGCTGACTCAAGAATTTCTCACTGCTTGATAGGTTTGATAGATCCAAGAAAGACAAAATTCCCTTTGCAGATGAGCACATGTTGGCTATGAGAGGGAGGCAGCTAACGTTGCCCGGAACACCTAACTGGAATCAGTGGGGCCGGCTCCAGTGTCTTCCAACCAAGTTTCCATAATGAACAGGAGGCTAGGCCATATGATTACGATTTAAGACATCAGAACATACGAGAAGCCAATGTTGGATCAGACCAAAGGCCCATCCAGTCCAACACTCTGTCACACAGTGGCCAGAAATACCAGGCGCCATCAGGAGGGCCAGCAGTGGGGCCAGGACACTAGAAGCCCTCCCACTGTTGCCCCCAAGCACCAAGAAGACAGAGCATCCCTTGCCCCAGACTGAGAGTTCCTATCTATACCTTGTGGCTAATAGCCACTGATGGACCTCTGCTTCATATGTCCATCCAATCCCCTCTTAAGAACACAAGAGAAGCCAATGTTGGATCAGGCCAATGGCCCATCCAGTCCAACACGCTGTCACACAGTGGCCAAAAATACCAGGTGCCATCAGGAGGGCCAGCAGTGGGGCCAGGACACTAGAAGCCCTCCCACTGTTGCCCCCAAGCACCAAGAAGACAGAGCATCACTTGCCCCAGACCGAGAGTTCCTATCTATATCTTGTGGCTCATAGCCACTGATGGACCTCTGCTCCATATGTTTATCCAGTTCCCTCTTGAAGCTGTCCATGCTTGTAGCTGCCGCCACCTCCTGTGGCAGTGAATTCCATGTGTTCATCACTCTTTGGGTGAAGAAGGACTTCCTTTTATCTGTTCTAACCCGACTGCTCAGCAATTTTATGGAGTGCCCACGAGTTCTTGTATTGTGAGACATTTATTTATGGAATATATTTTGGCCGGGCGGATGGGTTAGTCACGCTTAGCATTCCTGTAAAGGCCTTTCAGCTGCTCAGAGCACTTCGCATCAGTGTTCCCTCTAAGCTGAGTTAGTGTGAGCTAGCTCATAGTTTTTAAGCCTCTGGGCTCACACATTTTTGCCTTAGCTCAGGAAGGATGGCTCCGGAGCAAACTAATTTACGCAGTAGTCAAATCACCTGCTCACAACTTTAATGCTGGTAGCTCACAAAGTAGAATTTTTGCTCACAGGACTCCACAGCTTAGAGGGAGCATTGCTTCACATAGATTATCCTGTCCGGATCCAGATGTCTACCAACACCCCTGCCAGGGAGGCCCAGGTGTACTGTCTCGATCCTGCAGACCAAGGGCTGAGGTCAACAATCACTAGAGGGACTGGATGGCCCGTATGGCCTCTTCCCACTCTACAATCCTACATCTTCTTTAAGGCAATCTAATTCTTGCTTGAGGCAAAAGTAAACTTGCCAACTTTGGGTTGGGAAATTCCTGGAGATTTGTGGGTAGAGCTTGGGGACTGAGGGGTTGGGAGACGGGAGGGACCTTGGGTGGGGTATAATGCCATAAAGCCCTCCCTCCCAGGCAGTCGCTTTCTCCAGGGGAACAGATCCCTGTCATCTGGAGATCAGTTGTAATTCTGGGAGATCTCCGGGTCCCACCTGGAGGCTGGCAACCCAAGGCAAGGGGGCTTCTCAACACGCCTCAGCCACTACTTCATTAGCTAAAGGTTTCCCTTGCTCGAAAGCTAGTCAAATCTGACTCTAGGGGTTGGTGCTCATCTCCATTTCCAAGCCAAAGAGCCAGCACTGTCCAAAGACTTCTCTGTGGTCATGAGGCTGGCATGACTAAATGCCGAGGGCGCACGGAACGCTGTTACCTTCCCACCGAAGCTGTATCTATTTATCTACTTGCAGTTTCTTGCTTTTCAACTGCTAGGTTGGCAGGAGCTGGGGCCAGAGATGGGAGCTCACTCTGTCACGCGGCACTCGGGTCTCAAACTGCTGAATGACCGACCTTCTGGTCTGCAGCTCAGCATCTTAACCTTTGAGCCACTGTGACCACACTTCACTAGCTACTCAGGTGGCATTCAAAAGTATCATCTCACCACTGGGGCCCCCACTTTCCATCTTATCTATGGAGCACATAAATCCCTTTCTAAGTCCGGTCTTTCAGCAAATGCGCCACGGATGTGGCCGGCGACACCTACCAGTCTCCATGATCAATGGCGGCCCTTTCCCCTTCTGTATTCAGCAGGATTCTATCCCCAGCGTGCCCTTAGGAGCTCGGCACCCAGTTCTATCCCCAGCGTGCCCTTAGGAGCTCGGCACCCAAGAATGAAGCTGCTGCGCATGGTGCCTCGGCCCACAATTTAGGCCATGCCTTCGCAACATGGCTTGCCTGGGATTTGTGTACATGCAAATCCTTTGATGACTGCTTGGATGCGATTTGCATGACCAGCGAGGCGGCCGGGTGAAAAGGCTCTTTCACTGGACCGAAAGGATGCTTCAGGGCAGGGGGGGGGGGGGGTTTTC
>NW_015174903.1:191029-213254 GCF_001447785.1 Gekko japonicus
AAGAAGAAGAAGAAGAAGAAGAAGAAGAAGAAGAAGAAGAAGAAGAAGAAGAAGAAGAAGAAGAAGAAGAAGAAGAAGAAGAAGAAGAAGAAGAAAGCTCAGGGTATGGCACACTTTCACTTCAAGTTCTAGGAGTCTTGAATGGCAAAGGATGAAAAGGATTGCCCAACAAGAGACCAATGAGATTTTCTACAGGGTCGCCATAAATTGGCCGTAACTTGACGGCACTTTACAGGCACGCAGGCTTTCAAGAGTCAGATGACAAAGGGAGCGTCGACTCTCTGGAGGCTCACTGGGGAGAAAAGTCTGGGACTTTAATCTGGGAGAACCGGGTCTGATTCCCCGCTCCTCCACATGCAGCTGCTGGTGTGACCTTGGGTCAATCACAAGCAGTGCTCCCTCTAAGCTGTGGAATCTCGTGAGTAAAAAATCTACTTTGTGAGCTACCGGCATTAAAGTTGTGAGTGAGCAATTTGGCTACTGCATGAATTAGGTTCCTCTGGAGCCATCCTTCCTGAACGAAGACCAAAATGCAGGAGCCGGAGGCTAAAAAACTGTGAGCTAGCTCACAGTAACTCAGCTTAGAGGGAACACTGGTCGTAAGTTCTCTCAGAGCTGTTCTCTCAGGAGCAGTCCTCGAAAGTGCTCTCTCAGCCCCACCGACCTCGCAGGGCATCTGTTGTGGGGAGGGGAAGGGAAAGGAGATTGTAAGTCGCTCTGAGTCTCCGCCGGGTAGTGAAGGGCGGGGTATAAATCCAATGTCTTCTTCTTCTTGAAAGCTCACACCACCACCCCCAAATCTTGTTGGTCACTAAGGTGCTTCTGGATTTGAGTCTAGTTGTTCTGCTGCAGACCGACATGGCTTCCCTCTGAACTATCTTTGTGCGGGCTATTATTGACATTACCCAAGGACACGGTGAGAATGCGGGTTAAAATGTTTAATCACGGGAGCAATTTCACCAGAGAGTTTGCAAGATATTCTAGACATCCAGGGGTCATTTCCTGCAGGAGCGCACAGGAGCGGAGCTCCGGCAGTAAAGAGCCCAGGGGGCGGGCACATGCAACAAGCCCCGCCCCCTGCTCCCAGCAGCCCTCAGTCAGAGCAAGAAGCAGCCAGGTAGGCTGCAGAGCCCCCCCTGGTCCAAAACAGTCCAGTGGCACCTGTAAGACCAAGTTTATTCAGGTACAAGCTCTCCCTCCTCTGCGAGGACAGATCTGCACGTTCTGTCCCCCCCATAGCTAGCAATCCAAAACAGTCCAGTGGAGCCTGAGCAGTGGATGTTGCCTTCTGACACACTTCCAGTGATGTCAGGGGGTGTGGCCTATGCAAATGAGTTATGCTAATGAGTTGTGCTAATGAGCTCCTGCACCTCTTTGTCTACGAAATGACCCCTGTAGACATCACTTATGCTAAGCATACATCAGAAGGGAGCCTTGACCTCATCTGGGTGGGTGTGGCTTTGTGGTCAAATTATCTGGCATTTCCTAATCGAAAACAAAAAGAAAATAGGGAATAGGCAACATCTGGTGTAGAAAGAAGAGGGGCAGCAAGAAGACAGTTAGATAGGATAGTAAGGTCAGCACCTTTTCTCCTCATCTGTCTCCTGATTGCTACTCTTAGGGCAATATCCTGCTTCTTAACATAAGAACATTAAGAGAAGCCAATGTTGGATCAGGCCAATGGCCCATCCAGTCCAACACTCTGTGTCACACAGTGGCCAAAAATACCAGGGGCCATCAGGAGGTCCACCAGTGGGGCCAGGACACTAGAAGCCCTCCCACTGTTGCCCCCCGAAGCACCAAGAATACAGAGCATCCCTTGCCCCAGATCGAGAGTTGAGCTGTGGGGCCAGGACACTGGAAGCCCTCCCACTGTCCCCCCCCACCCGTTGTTGTTTCTTCTCGGAAATCACTCTTTCTCTCAGCTAGTGGTGTAGTTGGTACCAGTGTTCCCTCTAAGCTGATTTAGTGTGACCTAGCTCACAGTTTGTTAGCCTCCGGCTCACACATTTTTGTCTTAACTCAGAAAGGGTGGCTCCAGAGCAAACTAGTTTTTGCAGTAGCCAAATTGCCTGCTCACAACTTTAATGCCAGTAACTCACAAAGTAGAATTTTTGCTCACAAGACTCCACAGCTTACCGGGAGCATTGGTTAGTACCAGGGCTGATTTTGTAGAAAAAGCCCAGCAGGAACTCATTATCATAATAGGCCACACACAACAGCAGAAACACATTAGCATATTAGGCCACACCCCTGGCAGCAGAGCTAATTAGCACATTAGGCCGCACCCCCATGTTACCAGAAGTGTGCTCATCCAGCTACACCCACCTTTTTCTTATTCTGTTTACCTTGTTTGTTGTCAAAATCCAGGGCTTTTTTTTGTAGCAGGAACTCCTTTGCATGTTAGGCCACACACCCCTAATGTAGCCAATCCGAATGAGTTTCTGCTGTTGGGTGTGGCCTATTATGCTAATGAGTTCCTGCTGGGTGTGGCCAACTCGGGAGCCAGCTGGAACTCCGTTCCTGCGCGTTCCTGCCCCAAAACAGCCCTGGTTAGTACCCTATCTCTTTAGTCTCTCCTCTTCACTATGAAGTATGTTAGTTCCTGAATAAAGCTTTATCTGCACTTTAATCAGGTCATGCACCTTTGCCATGTTAATTACACTGTCAACAATAATATAGGACCAGCCCCTGTTGCTTCTTGCCTTGTACTTGAAAACAAAGCTGAAATAGGTACGTTTTTTTAAAGGCACCTTTTCAGAGTACAGATTCAATGTCTGAATGTGGTCATGTAAAGAGGGATTCTTTGCCAATTGTTTCAAAACAGTTTATGCAAGCTTGATGAATAGGAAAATAATGGGTGTGTATTTGGGATTGGTAGCAAATTGCAGCTGTCAGGGCATGGCTTGTTTTGTTATGGGGTGCTTAAAAAAGCAGATTGCTTATACAAATGCCCACATTATTTTCCTTCTCTGGGGCTGCAATCGATTGCAGTGCAGCATGCCATGGATCGTGTTGCAGGAAGAAGAAGATTGTTCTACACCTTGTCAGATTTCACCGAGAAGCCAAAAAACAAAAACAAAACTCTTCTTAGGAAAGCCCCCACAGAGGAATGCCACCAGTGTTTCTTCCAATGCACAAGCTGAGTTTCTAGAAGTGGGGCGATTTGGTAAGATAGAAAGAAATGCCCACCCTAAGAGCTCTCTTGCAAGTGGCGAGCAAGAGTAGCTTGGCAAGAATTTTGTGGCCGGATTATAATTTGATGAGTTTTGTTGTTGTTCAGTAGCACAGTCGAGTCCGACTCTTCGCGACCCCATGGACCAGATCCCGCCAGGCCCTCCTGTCTTCCGCCGTTGTTAGATCGCGCTAACAAAGGACTCGTAGAGTGATTCAGCAAGTGATTCAGCTTTATTTGAAGTAACGAACAAGCACTAACTCAGTAAGAAACCAGAACAGAAAACAGTGGGAGCTTATGCTCCTTTTAAACATAACCGGGCTAATGTAGCCACGCCTATTTACAAATAACAACCAATGAGATTGCTCGAATAAAGACCAATGGGAGTCTTTCCCTCCTAGGGAATGGTATCGTTCTGATTGGTCGCTGTTACGAAGCGACCAATAGGAAGTTCGCTCAGAGGAGCCCTGGTCTGGCTCGAAGCTTAACATGGGAGTCCTATGAGGTGATTCATGTAATCATTTCAATACATTACAATTCCTCCCCCCTAAGTTAAGCCATCATCCCAATTGTTTTATTATTTACATACATGCAATCTACCTTTGTACATCAGTTATTCCAACAGTATTTACACTCATAGTCCTTCAGATAAGTCGGCATTTGCCGCGAACGCTGGGACCTGCGGAGCGGTGCAGGCTCCACGGGCAGACAAGGTTGTGGGTCAGAGTGGGGTTCACTACAGCCTGGATCAGGCACAGACTCGACTGGGATTTCAGCCCCGCACACAGGGTTCTGCCCTGACTCGGGGACAGTACCGGGCCTTTCGGTACTCACCGCCTGCTCTGGGGGTGTCCACTCGACATCAGGGGATTCAGCCGTCGGAGAGTCAGCGCTGTCCCTAGCCCAACGTCTCCTTAACTGATCTATGTGGCGCCGCCATATTCGACCGTCAGCTAACTGCACCACATACATTCGAGTACCCACAGAGTCGGATATAACCCCAGGAAGCCACAAGTGCCCGTTTGCATAATTTCGTGCGAAAACCTTGTCCCCTTTTTCAAACATGCGCACCTTCGGTTGCGCAGTGGTACGCTCGGACTGATCTTCTGATAGGTCTGGGTGCATACGGTTCAAACGGGTCGTGAGTCTCCGCCCCATTAACAATTCGGCCGGACTACGGCCTGTAGCACTACAGGGGGTGGTGTGCTGCAGCAAAAGAAAGGAGCCCAGCCTCTGGCTCCAGTCCCCTTCGTCCATTTTACCCAGGGCCTCTTTGGCCGTCCTGACCATCCGTTCGGCTTGGCCATTAGATGCCGGATGGAAAGGGGCCGAAGTCATTTGGCGTATGCCATTACTCGTGAGGAAGAGCCTAAATTCCTCAGACACAAATTGAGGCCCGTTGTCACTGACGATGACGTCAGGCAACCCGTGGGTGGCAAAAAGTCGGCGGAGCGCATGGATCACAGCAAGTGATGTGGTCGATTTCATATGCACGACCTCCAGCCATTTGGACATAGCGTCCACCACAATTAGGAACATTTGCCCTTGGAGAGGGCCAGCAAAATCTATATGCAATCTGGCCCAGGGTTTACCAGATGACTCCCAGCCTTGGGGTGTAGCTTGTGGGGGATCGGGTCTGACTTGCTGGCATTTGGGACACCCTCGTACCCATTCTTCGATCTCTTTGTCCAGCCCCGGCCACCAGACATACCCTCTGGCCAACGCTTTGGTGTGTACCATACCGGGGTGACCCTCGTGCAGCGACTCTAACACTCTCGTCCTGAGTTTGTCAGGAACCACCACCCTGTTCCCCCATAATACACAGCCCTTAGAAATGGATAGTTCATTTTGACGGCTTTTGTAAGGGCCGAACTCCGGTTCAACGCTTCCAACCGGCCACCCCCTCCAAACCCAGTTTAATACTCGGGACAGCACGCTATCCTTGGCCGTGTGTGCTGCAATGTCCCTGGATGATACCGGGGGTCGAGGAAGCTCCTCAATTGCCAAGACCTCACAGGCGGGGGCAGGGTCTGCGCCAATGTCCGGCACCGGGCACCGGCTGAGGGCATCCGCATGCCCAATCGCTTTCCCAGGCCGGTGCTCTAAGTCAAAATCATAAGCCTGCAAAAATATCGCCCATCTAAGCATGCGTGGGGACATGATGTTTGGCAATTGCTTATCGGGCGCAAAAATCCCCAGTAGCGGCTTGTGGTCAGTGACCAGCAAAAATCGTCTGCCAAAAATAAAATCATGGAACTTTTTGACAGCCGCTACCAACGCCAGACCCTCCTTGTCTATCTGGGCATAGTTCCGCTCTGCCGCAGATAGTGATCTAGAATAAAAAGCGATAGGCGCTTCGCTCCCATCAGGCATCAGATGGCTTAAAACTGCGCCTACTCCAAACGGTGAAGCGTCAGCAGCTAACACCAGGAGCTTGTGTTCATCATAATGCGTGAGTACGGCATTAGATGTCAGCAGCTCCTTGACTCCCACAAAAGCCTTTTCCTCGGCCTGCCCCCACTTCCATTTTGCCTCCTTGTGCAAAAGCGCGTGCAAAGGGGCCGCCACTGATGCCTTATGCGGTAAAAACGCATGATAAAAATTCAGGAGTCCTAAAAAGGATTGGAGCTCCTTCTTACTCACCGGCCTGGGGGCGTTTTGGATTGCAGATACCTTCTCATCCGTGGGGTGGACTCCCTCTGCGTCAATGCGAAACCCCAGGAAGTCCACACTTTCCACCCCGAGCGTGCATTTTGAGCGCTTAACTCTGAGGCCGGCATTTTGAAAACGCCTGAGGACCTCTTTAACCCGGTCCAGTAGTTCCTGTTCAGACCCGCCCGCAATCAGCACGTCGTCAAAATAGGGCACTGTGCCAGGTACCCCCCTTAGTAGACGTTCCATGAGGCCCTGAAAAATCCCAGGTGCTACGTTGACCCCGAATTGCAGCCTGTTCACTTTAAAAGCCCCTTGGTGGGTTACAATTGTTTGGGCCTCGGCAGCCTCCGGGGTGACAGGCAACTGCTGGTATGCCTGGGCCAGGTCAAATTTGGCGAAAATCTTGCCACCCCCCAGGGAAGCCAAAATGTGGCTTATTACCGGGACCGGGTACGAATGTTGCTGCAGCGCCTTGTTAATCGTACATTTGTAATCGGCGCATAGTCGTATGGACCCATCTGATTTGACAGGGGTTACGATCGGGGTCTCCCATTTGCTGTATGGTACTGGCTCTAAAACCCCTTGCTCAACTAGTTTGTCAATCTCTTTTTCCACCTTATGTTTGAGAGACACAGGTACTTTCCGATACTTCAACCTAATAGGTTTGACTGACGGATCTAAGTCAAACGCAACCGGGGGGCCCTTGTACCTTCCCAACCCTTCGGCAAATACATCAGGGAACAGGTCGTACAGCATGCCCCATTTATTTTCAGACATCCTGTTAATCCCAGAAATACCGATGCCCAATGGCTCAAACCAATCTAACCCTAGCAGGTTAACCCGGTCTCCCTCTGCAATCAGGAATGACAGTTTAACACATTTCCCCTTATACTCAACAGTAACAGAGTCCCGTCCGGCCAAGGGAATTCGGTTGCCCTGGAAGTCGGACACTCTGGTTCCCGCAGGCTGGAGCCGCCGCCGGCTTCGGTTCGGGAACAACTGGCGCCAGGACGCGGCAGAAATCACCGTCACGGACGATCCTGAGTCCACCTCCATTGTACAGGGTCGGCCGTCGAGGAGTGGAGTCACGGTGATCTTGCCCTGGCTGCTGGTGCGATTTACGGCCGATGCGCTCGACAAGGTCGCCGTCAACTGGCAGCTTGCTTCCGATGCTGAGGAACGGGTCTTGCCTTGGGTGCTGACTGGAGTGCCCCTCTGCGCTGACCGGTTGTTAGTTGAGGGATCCTTCTTCGCTGATCTGCAGACTCTGGCCAGATGACCACGCCGCCCACACGCTCTGCAGTCGACATCACGAGCCCAACAGGAGCCGCGCTGGTGCTTCCCGCCACAACCGGAGCAAGGCTTGACGTTGGTAGTCTTCGCTGGGGTCCGCTTGCCTCGAACCGCGTTGACGTCATCATCCGCGTCTTCGCCCTCGCTGTCTCGTTGAGCGTGTATACTGGGCTCTGCCACCCGCTGGCGGACCTCCTTCGTGGACTTCTCCGCTGCTTCCGCGGCCACGGCCTCTTCGTAGGCCACTGCCCAGGTCAGGGTGGTGCGGGCGAACAGCCTCTGTTGCAGCCTTTCATCTTTGAGACCGCAGACGAGACGGTCTCTGAGGGCTTCCTCCACGTTGTGGAAATTACATGGCCGTGCGGCTTTGCGAAGGGCCGCCACGAAATCTGCGATGGTCTCGCCTCCGGCCTGGTTCCGCTTGTAAAAAGCGTGCCGGCAGGCGATCTCCGACGGTTGTGGAGAATAGTGAGCCTTAAGCTTCTCCGTGATGTCAGCGTAGGTGACAGTCTTTATATCAGTTGGGGCCACCAACGACCTGGCTATGTCGAAGGTCCCCTTCCCGCAGGAACTCAGGAGGCATGCTCGTTTCTTCGCCTCATCGGTGATGTCGTGGGTCTCCAGATGGAACTCGAACCTGGACAGGTAGGAGTCCCAGTCTTCTGAGGAGGGTTCGAAGCACTCGAACTTCTGGCTTCCAGCCATCGGGGGAGACTTGGGCACCGGAGCTGGTGGCGCCTCCGCCGGATCGGCTGCTGTGCTCTGCCCGCTTTCTTCCGAGTCCGAAGTGTGGATGTCCGCAGGGCTGCCTACCTGCTCTAACATCCCATCCTCGTCGCCAATTGTTAGATCGCGCTAACAAAGGACTCGTACAGTGATTCAGCAAGTGATTCAGCTTTATTGGAAGTAACGAGCAAGCACTAACTCAGTAAGAAACCAGAACAGAAAACAGTGGGAGCTTATGCTCCTTTTAAACATAACCGGGCTAATGTAGCCACGCCTATTTACAAATAACAACCAATGAGATTGCTAGAATAAAGACCAATGGGAGTCTTTCCCTCCTAGGGAATGGTATCGTTCTGATTGGTCGCTGTTACGAAGCGACCAATAGGAAGTTCGCTCAGAGGAGCCCTGGTCTGGCTCGAAGCTTAACACGGGAGTCCTATGAGGTGCTTCCTTATAGTCCAACTCTCGCAGCCATACATGACTACTGGGAATACCATTGCTTTGACCATGCGGACTTTTGTTGGCGGGGTGATGTCTGTACTTTTTATCATGCTGTTTAGGTTCGCCATCGCTTTCCTCCCAAGGAGCAGGCATCTTTTAATTTCATGGCTGCTGTCACAGTCTGCGGTGATCTGGGATCCCAGGAACGTGAAGTCTGTCACTACTTCCACGACTTCCCCTTCTATTTGCCAAGGAGTGATGGGGCCGGATGCCATGAACTTAGTTTTTTTGATGTTGAGCTTCAAGCCCACTTTTGCGCTCTCCTCTTTTACCCTGAGCAAGAGGCTCTTCAGGTCCTCTTCACTTTCTGCCATTAGAGTGGTATCGTCTGCATATCTGAGGTTGTTGATCTTTTTCCCAGCACCGCTTGTGATTCATCCAGGCCAGCATTTCGCATGATGTACTCTGCATATATATTAAATAAGCAAGGTAGTATACATCCTTGTCGTACTCCTTTTCCTATGCGAAACCAATCAGTTGTTCCATATCTGGTTCTAACTGTTGCTTCTTGACCCTTATACAGGTTTCTCAAGAGACATGTGAGGTGGTCTGGTACTCCCATCTCTTTAAGGACCTGCCATAGTTTGTTGTGATCCTTCAGATGTTACAGATGAGGCACTGGACACAAGAACATCAGAAGAGCCTACTGGATCAGTCCAGTGATCCATCTAGTCCAGCACCTTGTCTCACACAGTGCCCAACCAGTTCCTCTGGAGGGCCAACAACAGGGCAGAGAGGACGAGGCCTTCCCCTGATAAGAACATAAGAAGAGCCCTGCTGGATCAGACCAGTGGTCTATCTAGTCCAGTACTTTATGAAGTAGTATGAACTTCTTGAAGAGGAGCTATCGAAATGAAGATCTAAGTCCAGTGTCTTCGTCCTGTCTATGTACCATTGATGGACTTGCACTATTCTTATCCATGTACCATTGATGGACTTGCACTACTCATATGGACATTGTATGATGTAAATTTATTTTACTGATATATGTGGTCCTCTGTTATTCTTATATAAACTACCTCTGTTTTGCATGACTTTTGAGCACTTGTGGTCTGCGTTATTTATACAGTGTTTGCTTGCTTTCTGTGAATTTGTATACTGTGATTGGTTTATGATGAAGCTACAGTTGCCAACCCAGGGCTGGGAAATTCTCTGTAGGGTTGCTAATGCTTGAGTTGGGAAATTCCTGGATATTGGGGGGTGGAGCCTGAAGAGGGCGGTGTTTGGGGAAGGGAGGGACCTCGATCAGCTATAGTGCGGAGGTGGCTTGTAACCAGTGTTCCCTCTAAGCTGAGTTAGTGCGAGCCAGGTCACAGTTTTTTAGCCTCCGGCTCACACATTTTTGTCTTCACTCAAGAAGGAGGGCTCCAGACCAAACTAATTTATGCAGCAGCCAAATCGCTCGCTCACAACTTTAATGCCAGTCGCTCACAAAGGAGAGTTTTGCTCACAAGACTCCACAGCTTAGAGGGAGCACTGCTTGTGACTAAGCTATTAATTAAAACAATACATAATACACAAAAATCAATTAAACAGCAGTCACGCAACTAAACTAAAAGCTGAAATAAAATGATTTTAAAAATGGATTTTATATTTTTATGCTTTTAGAACTTTGTACATCACCTAGAGCTCCACAATTGTGGGGATAGGCGATTAATAAATGGAAATAAATAAATAAAAATCGCACTAAGTTGATAAAATGCTTTGGGATCGATCCCCACCAACACCACCACCACATTTTGACACAGGCGGCGAATAGCTGAAGAGTGTAATTCTCCAGTAAATAAAGTGACAGCTCTTCTTAAAAACTACAAGTCCCAGGATCCCACGGGGGATACCCCATCAAGACGATTGTTTCAAAACCTCTAAAATATACACCAGGCATCGACAGACCTCAGACCTTTTCCTTTTCCTCCAGGCCACATCCCTTCCCTATCATTCTACTTCTTTCGATTTA
Organism: Gekko japonicus; assembly: GCF_001447785.1. NCBI lineage: Eukaryota > Metazoa > Chordata > Lepidosauria > Squamata > Gekkonidae > Gekko > Gekko japonicus. The sequence continues at coordinate 201,337 of NW_015174903.1, forward strand.
CACAAACCTCCTCACACGTTTTAATGACGATTCCCCCCTACAGCCCGGAACCATTTTGCTGGACAAGTGCCTGTTTCCAGCCGGAACCCACACGCAGACGGACATTTTCTGTTTTGACAGCCCCGATAGGCGCGCCTTCCATCCCTTCCTACGGACGACGTGGTTGGCTGATGAGGCGGATGGCGGCATTCTGATTGGCTGAGGGGACTCCTCTGGGCGGTTCGTTTGCGCACAGGTGGGGAAGTTGCTGTCGCGGGGCGAGTTGGAGGGGAGGAAAATTAATGGTAACTATGGAGACGGGGCCTACTGTCTCTCCCCGAAGCCTGGGCTCGAGGCCGGAAAGCGTTTTCCTTCTCCCGAATGCCGGGATCTTCGGCTGCTGGGTTCGGAAGGGTGGGGTGGGGGAGTCGTGTGTGTGTGGGGGGGGCTCTTCTTTTTGCCTTGTTTGAAGCCACAAAAAAACGTGGCAGGGGGAGGCCTGCAAGGCAGGGGGGCTGGGGCTATGGGGTGACCGACTCCGTGTGTGTTATTTTGTCTTGACTCAGCTGGGCAGGGGCAAAAGGGAGTGTCTTGAAACGGCTCCGATGTTGCATGCCTTCCCTGAAACCCATCGCAAGGCCTGTTTTTGTGTACAGCCCACCCTAGCCTCATGGTGGGGAAGACCACCCACCTACCCAGCTAAATGAGTGACTGCTTGTCTAATGCACTCCAGTTTGGTGTAGTGGTGAAGTGCGCGGACTCTATGGGAGAACCGGTGTTTGATTCCCCACTCCTCCACTTGCACCTGGCTGGATGACCTTGGGCAAGCCATAGTTCTGATAAGAGCTGTCCTTGAAAGAGCAGTTTCTGTCAGAGCTCTCTCAGCCCCACCCACCTCACAGGGTGTCTGTTGTGGGGAGGGGAAGGGAAAGGAGTTTGTAAGCCCCTCTGAGACTCCCTTGGGTAGTGAGGTAAAGGTAAAGGTTCCCTAGGTCGAAAACCAGTCGAATCCGACTCTAGGGTTGCAGTGCTCATCTCCGTTTCCAAGCTGAAGAGCCAGCGCTGTCCGAAGACATTTCCGTGGTCATGTGGCCGGCATGACTAAACACCAAGGCGCACGGAACGCTGTTACCTTCCCACTGAAGTGGTCCCTATTTATCTACTTGCAATTTCTTGCTTTTGAACTGCTAGGTTGGCAGGAGCTGGAACTAGAGATGGGAGCTCACTCCGTCATGCGGCATACTCGGGTCTCGAACTGCTGAACTACCGTCCTTCCACAGCCTGCAGTTCGGCGTCTTAACCAGTTGAGCCACCGCAGCTCCCTACCTTTCTGAAATGTCCAAGCCCACTAGGGGTTGCCAGAAGTCAACCATGACTGCCAGGCATAACACACACACACACACAAATACCAGTAGTGAAGGGCGGGTATAAATCCAATCTCTTCTTCTTCTTCTCCCCCAAAAGTTTGCAGTCTTAAGTGCTTGTAAGAAAAGTATGAAGCTGATGTTGAGAAATGCCGGGCTTGACTGCCATTGGTGCCAAGTGCTTTGTTCCAGTCTTGCCTTGGACACAAGCCTCTTCTCACAGCCAAAGATTTGCCTTTGCCAATTGAAATGCGGGAACAGTGATAATGCTACCAATCTGCTATGCAAAGGTGTTGTGAGGATTGTTGGGATCAGGGATTTGCAGCGCTCTGAACACTGTTGAGTGCGGTATAAATGATTATCTTATCACAGAGGCTAGTGTATTTGCGGAGTGAATGCCATTTGAACCCACTGCTTTTCATGGGCTTAAATAGGGTTGCCAATTCCCGGCTGGGAAATACCTGGAAATTTGGGGGGCGGAAGTTCAGCGTGATATGACGGCACAGAATCCACCCTCTGAAGCAGGCATTTTCTCCAGGGGGATTTCTGTCATCTGGAGATCAGCTGTAATTCCAGGATATTCCCAGGCACTACCTGGAGGTTGGTGACTGTCATTTAGAATGGAGTGACTCTTCAGAGGATTGCATTGTTAATGGATGGAGATTGTTGGTATTTTACAGCTACTTGGCTGTTAATTTGGGGGATATGGTTTTCCCATTCTGCTTAAAGTCTGGTTTCCCCCACGGAGCTCTAATAAAGAGGTAGCAAACAAAGAAGAGTTGTTGGCTCAAATAACTGTAAGGTCGAACACTGGGGAACCTTAATTTCTTTTTAGTAGACTTGTACTTTTAAGATGGAGCTGTGGTGGCTCAAGTGGTTAAGACGCTAAACTGCAGGCTGTGGAAGGTCGGTAGTTCAGCAGCTCGAGACCCGAATGTGCCGCATGACGGAGTGAGCTCCCGTCTCTAGTTCCAGCTCCTGCCAACCTAGCAGTTCGAAAGCAAGAAATTTCAAGTAGATAAATAGGGACCACTTCGGTGGGAAGGGAACAGCGTTGCGTGCGCCTTGGTGTTTAGTCATGCCGGCCACATGACCACGGAAACGTCTTTGGACAGCGCTGGCTCTTTGGCTTGCAAACGGAGATGAGCACCGCAACCCTAGCGTCGGATTCGACTGGCTTTCGAGCAAGGGGAATCTTTACCTTTACTTTTAAGATAACTTAAAGGTTGTTCTAGTTGTCAAAATGGCTGCAAAGACACTCTCTTTGCAGAGGTATTTGCAGTGTTTCCAGAGCACCCATGTGGGAACAGTTTTTCACATTTTTCTTTGGTATCCCCTCGTGTCCACTGGTCCCACTGCCTGTGCAGCCAGAGGGCTTTTTGCCAGAGTTTTTTAAAAATAAGTAGTAGCTATATTGATACAGCATTTTAATGCAGAGCGATATTGCAACTACAGATTTTTTGAAAGAGCCTGGTGTGTGTGTGTGTGGGGGGGGGACAAGGGGATACTGGGAGGTGGGAGGAATTGTGTTAATGTGGATGAAGAGGTCCAACACTCTGCACCTTTTTCTCTATGAAGTGATAATGCCTACTTGGGCAGGCTAGGGAAGAAACACAATGTGGCATGGGGAAATCAGGGAGGTAGACTGTTGTACAGTGGTGCCATATGAAAGCTTGGGGGGAAATGCTGCCATTTGCCAGAGCTGAACTAAAAGTCCATGTGGAAATAGGCCTGGGAAGACACAGAAATCCTCACTCAGCCCTGAATAGTGTGACTTTAAGCCAGTCACACTCTGTTAACCTCGCCTGCCTCACAAGACTATTGTGAGGATAGAATTGGGAGGAAGGGGAATTATGCGTGCTGCCCTTAAAGGAAGAGTGGGACACATTTGTAACAGGTGGCAGATTAGGATACTGCAGGGGAGTTTCAACACCAAAATATTTGTCACAAGCTCTGTAAAGCTGAATGGAAAAGACTGTCCCTTCTCTTGGAACAAAAATGCAAATTCGGACACATGAAGCTGCCTTATACTGAACCAGAGCCTTGGTCCCTGAAGGTCAGCCTTCTCTAGCAGTGGCTCTTCGGGTCCTCAGGCCAGAGGTCTTTCCCATCACCTACACCTCAATCCTGTTGTTTTTTTTAAGTGGAGAGGCTGGGGATTGAACCTGGGACCTTCGACATGCCAAGCAGATTTTCTGCTACTGAACCACAGCCCCTCCCCATGGCTCTCAGATCTGGCCATTTGTGGAGTCATAAATGCAATGTAGAATGATGGGTGTGTGTGTTTGGGGGTGAGAGAACATAAGGGAGCCAAAATTGTCTGTTGGGGGCACCTTTCTAAAAAAAAACACAAGTAAAATCCAAAGGCGCAGTAGAGGGGTAAGGATAGAGATGTGAAGGCCCGGAAAAATTCAAGGAAAAACTGGGTTTTTTTCCTGAAGCCTTTTTGTTTTTTCCCCGAAAAATTGGAAAAATTGAAAAAAGAAAAGAAAAAAATTGATTATGGGACGTTTTATTTTAACATGATGAATAAAATATTTTAAGACAAGGTGTTCAAATATTTTCCAAATCATTTCTAATATATATATATATATATATATGGTATCAGATTGATCTAATTTCTGTGCACTGAGGACAAGCAAGTCCTAGGTTACAAACTGAACTCTCCAATGCAAGAACAAAGATGCATTTCTTCCTTTAGGAGGTGCTATTGTCAGAGGAAAAGGTTTCAGTTTTGTTTTTGCATGTGGGTGGGTATTCTGTTTGTCATAATTGTTTGGATACACTATATTTTTAATATGCTAGTTGTGATAATTTCATGCCAAGTAAAAATGTCCATAGTCATACTTGATGTTCCTAAAGTAACAGAATTACTTTCAATCTAGAAAAGACAAAAGAAATGCTAATGTAGCATTTTTTTCAATTTTCCCCAAAATTTCCGTTTTCCCCCGAAAAAAATGGGTTTTTTTCGGATCTTCAAAATTTCCGGAAATTTTACATCTCTAGGTAAGGAAACGTGTGAGGGATTAGAAGCGGGGTTTCCTTTCAGTCGTTATTAAGGGAAATCCTGTTGTTGTAGAGGACGGCGTGAAAGTCTGAGCGGAAAGAGAAATTGTATTTCTTCTCTGTCTTCCGCCAGCATTCTTACCATGCCTCCTGGAAAGGTGTGCAGTAAAGAAGCTCTGGTTCTGCAGTGTGAGTGGGACATGTGCACCTTTGTGTCCTCCAAGATGGAAGAGTTCTGTGAGCACGTGTCGAAGCATCTGCAGCAGCATCTCCATGGGAAAGAGGAGGACGAAGACGAGGTGGATTCTCTTGGTAAGGGCATTTAAAAAAAGAAAGAAAAGAAAACCCAACATCTGCCCTGAATTGGCCGTCAGTGTACGTTGCAGTGATACTCTCTGGAAAGGTTACTTGGACAGTTGCCATCGCTGTACCCCACTTCCCCTTCCTGGCTTCAGCAGTTTCACTGATGTACTCAGTTTTATTAATTAAAACATAATTTGCAGGAATCCAGGCTGTTTTTCGCAAAAGGGAGAGTAGGCCTCTTAAGTGGGTCACCTACAGTTTTCTATTTCTTGACAGTCTTATGAGCAATTGGTACGCAAGACCGTGATAGCGCTGGGATTCGAAAGAGGGCGTAGGCCTCTACTCGGCTGTGGGCCCGTTTGTCTCGGTCTGGAAATTCAGTTGGCTGGTGGAGAGGGCGGTGGCAAGCCACAGGGAGAGTGGCACTGGGGGTGCGATCGTAGAAGGGGAAGTAGGGGTCAGACACATATGCCAAACTTGGTTTCTAGGTGGGAGTTTTGCCTTTAAAAATGGAGGCACAAGCTGGCAATACAAGAGCTTGTGGGCACTCAACAAAATTGCTGAGCAGCCAGGTTAGAATGGGTAAAAGGAAGTAGTTCTTCAACCCAAAGAGTGATGAACACATGGAATTCACTGCCACAGGAGGTGGCGGCGGCAGCTACAAGCATGGATGGCTTCAAGAGGGAATTAGATAAGCATATGGAGCAGAGGTCCATCAATGGCTATTAGCCACAAGGGATAGATAGGAACTCTCAGGCTAGGGCAAGTGATTCTTGGTGCTTGGGGGGGGGGGGCAACAGTGGGCGGGCTTCTAGTGTCCTGGCCCCACTGCTGGACCTCCTGATGGCACTGGTATTTGTGACCACTGTGTGACAGAGTGTTGGACTGGATGGGCCATTGGCCTGATCCAGCATTGGCTTCTCTTATGTTCCCCAAACGGGCACGCTTGTTTTTTTGTCTTTCAGAAGAATACACCTGCCTGTGGCAGGAGTGCGGCTTCTGTTCTCCCGAGAGCCCCGCCGACCTGGCCCGCCACGTGTACTTCCACTGCTACCACACCAAGCTGAAGCAGTGGGGGCTGCACGCCTTGCGGAGCCAGTCAGACCTGACCCCCTGCCAGCTGGACTTCCAGAGCCGGAACATCATCCCTGAGATTCAGGAGAACTTCCTTTGCTTGTGGGAGTACTGTGAGGTGAGAAAACCTGGGAAAGGATTAGGAGGAGAGGTACTTCCAGGCGGAGCATCGCCTCAGGTGTGACGGTTGCCTTTTAAACTCACGTTGGGTGGTGCTGTGCCTTTTGCATCACCTACGTCCAGATCCTTTTAACTGGAGATGCCGGGGATTGAACCTGGGACCTTCTGCATGAGAAGCAGAGGCTCTGCTGCTGAGCCACGGCCCCTTCCCCAGTGGGTGGTGCTGTGTACGGGACTGTAGAACAAGCCACAGTTCTAAGATTAAGAGGGTAGAGGTCACGAGTGCAGTATTCGACAAATTACTCTGCATGTGGCAAAATGTCTACCAGCTGTGGTCAAATCGCACGACAACTTTTGCGGTAGCCGCCTTTAAGTTCTTCCATGTTTCCCTGTGGAATGAGGTTTATTGTGGGATGAGGGTTTGCTGTTTATAACTCTGGTTGCAAAAACAGTAAAGAAAATACAGTAGAGTGCAATATTCTGTAGAACTGGGGGTGGGGGTGGGGACATAAACTTGGTTCTGGAGCACCTTCTGTAGATCCAGAATGTCCCAGGTTCAATTTCAGGCATCACCAGCAAAAGGGTCTTAGTAACCACTGTTGGTAAAGCTCTTTCTCTTCCTGTCACCCTGAAGAACCACCGTTGGTCAAAGGACATTTTAGGTACACCAGTGGTCTACTTAGGTATTGTCATATGCAGGGGTCATTTCGTAGAAAAAGAGGTGCAGGAGCTCATTAGCATAACTCATTTGCATATGCCACGCCCCCTGACATCACCGGAAGTGTGTCAGAAGGCAACACCCACTGCTCAGGCGCCACTGGACTGTTTTGGATTGCTAGCTATTGGGGGGGGGGGGAATGGGCAGATTTGCCCTCACAGGGGAGGGAGAGCTTGTACCTGAATAAAACTTGTTCTTAAAGGTGCCACTAGACTGTTTTGGATTGCTAGCTATTGGGGGGGGGACGTGCAGATCTGCCCTCACAGAGGAGGGAGAGCTTGTACCTGAATAAAACTTGGTCTTAAACGTGCTACTGGACTGTTTTTGATTGCTAGCTATTGGTGGGGGAGACGTGCAGATCTGTCCTCGCAGAGCAGGGAGAGCTCGTACCTAAATAAAACTTGGTCTTAAAGGTGCCACTGGACTGTTTTGGACCTGTTGGCTCTGCAACTCACCTGGCTGCTTCTTGCTCTGACTGAGGGCTGCTGGGAGTAGGGGGTGGGGCTTGTTGCATGTGCCCGCCCCCTGGGGTCTTTACTGCTGGAGCTTCGCTTTTGTGCGCTCCTGCAGGAAATGACCCCTGGTCATATGTGCAGAAAAAATTAAGACACATTTATCGAACCAAATAGGCATTTCACTTGCAGAAAGGTTTTTAGCTTGCACACTTCCTTTTATCTGTTCTTTCTTCAAATGCAGCTTGAGAGATTCACAGGAATCTAAATCCTTCTCCGGAGCCTGCTCTGGTTTCTGTGTGTATGGAACGGCAGCTGACGAACCCTTGCTTTCTCTGTCTTCCCTTTTCCCTGTTAGAGAGTTTTTGATAATCCCGAGTGGTTCTACAGGCACGTGGAGGATCACAGCTTCTGCACGGAGTATAAAGCAGTCGGGAAGGAAAATCACGTTGTCTTCTGTGGCTGGAAAGGTAGGGGTTAGGCTTGCGAGGGAACCCCGGGAGCTTTGGGGAGGAAGAAGGTGCGTACCGCGGTGCTCTGACCTTTTCGGCACCTTTAACCCAGAGTGTCTCTGGCTTCAAGCGCCAAGAGAAAAGGATTTAAACTTCCCTGAAAACTTGCGGTTGTGTTTGGGGTTTGGTGGAAAAGAGAAGCATTTATTAAAACTCTCTGTACAAAAGTGAGTTGCATCTTGGCTCAGGTACAATATGCGAGATCGGTCCCCCCCAGCATTCTCATGTGTGTTGTATAAATGCATGTCGGTGGAGAAGCACGTAGACAGGGGCAGTGTTCCCTCTAAGCTGAGTTAGGGTGAGCTAGCTCACAGTTTTCTAGCGACTGGCTCACACATTTTTGTCTTAGCTCACAAAGGAGGGCTCCAGAGCAAACTAATTTATGCAGTAGGCCAAATGGCTCGCTCACAACTTTAATGCTTAGAGGGAACATTGGACAGGGGTCCCCAACGTGGTGCCCGCGGGCGCCGTGATGCCCACTGTTTCTAGAAAGTGGGTGGGACCAGGTAGGGCTTCTGCCGAGCAAGGCTTCCGATTGGTCACTGAAGATTGGATGGGTTGTGCCGATTTTTAAAGATGTTGCTTTGGCAGCAGCTGCCACTCCCAGCACCAGGGTCTTCACTGTGTGACTAAAGGTGAGCGGTGGCAGCCGTTTTCTGGCAGGCTCCGCCTCCTGCAGCAGCCATTTTGAGGCTGCGACTTTGTGACCGCGCCGACCGCGCCGTGTCAGAATCCCAAGGGTGCCAGCAGGCTCAGAAAAGTTCGGAGACCTCTGACATAAGATGCTGGGAGTTTGTGTGTGAGAGAGAATCCTGCCGTTTCCAGAAATGTTGGGCCTTGCGTGGACTGATGTCTTCGTTCCCTGCTGCGGTGCCAGATAGGCTTGGCAGTGCTTGGGCTCACGCCACGTTGAAACAAAGAAGGCTCTAAGCCAGAGGTGTCGATCTCATTTGTCACGAGGGCCGGATCTGACATAAATGTCACTTTGTCGGGCAGGGCCATGTGTGCCTTAAAATGTATTGCCAGGTACCAGAGATAGAAACTGTATAAAGGACAGCAGCTGGTAAGCTCCGAGTTGGCGTATCCTCACCGCAAGGCCTCATGGGCTGAGAGGGGGGTGCAAAGGGAAACCCACATGGGCAGACTCGAGAGCCAGCAGTGCAGCCCCGGGCAGACGCTCCCACGATGCTTGACTGCGGGAGACAACGTTGTTCTGCCGTGCTGATGCCACAATGGAGTGGTTCTGCCCACTCCCACCCCCCCCCGGTATTCCCTCCGCTGCACCAGTTGCTCACGGGCCACATAAGACCCCTGGACGGGCCTGTTCCGGCCCCCGGGCCTTGCGTTTGACACCCCTGCTCTAAGCATCCTCTTCCTTCCAGACTGCGACTGCACCTTCAAAGGCCGTTGCAAGTTACGCGAACACCTGCGCAGCCACACGCAGGAGAAGGTGGTGGCCTGCCCCACCTGCGGCGGGATGTTCTCCAACAACACCAAATTCTTCGACCACATCCGTCGTCAGACTGCCCTAGAACGTGAGTATCTGAGCAGCCGATGGGGGGAAGGCAGAGAAGGAGCGACTGCTGCACACGTGGAAGTGTAGCTCTCAGTACGGTCAGCTCCCACCTTTCCGAAACTGGTTTACATCCTTGAGGACTGGCAGGGGTCATTTCGTAGAAAAAGAGGTGCAGGAGCTCATTAGCATAACTCATTAGCATATGCCACACCCCCTGGCATCACTGGAAGTGTGTCAGAAGGCAACACCCACCACTCAGACTCCACTGAACTGTTTTGGATTGCTAGCTATTGGGGGGTGGGGCATGCAGATCTGTCCTCACAGAGGAGGGAGAGCCTGTGCCTGAATAAAACCTGGTCTTAAAGGTGCCACTGGACTGTTTTGGACTGGGGGGGGGGCCTGGGGGGAGCTTCAGACGTTACCTGAAAACCAACTGGAATGGATTAAGGGCTGCTGGGAGCAGGGGGCGAGGCTTGTTGCATGTGCCCGCCCCCTGGGCTCTTTACTGCTGGAGCTCCGCTCCTGTGCGCTCCTGCAGGAAATGACCCCTGCTAAGAACTGATGCGCTTGCGTCCCTGTCCCTTGAAAAGAAAGGCTAGAAAGATGGCTAGAAAGTTTGCTAGCTATTGGGGGGGGGGGACGCGCAGATCTGTCCTCACAGAGGACGGAGAGCTTGTACCTGAAGGCGGGTGGGGGGCCTCTGCAATTTTCCTGGCTGCTTTTTGCTCCTCGTGGCCCAACTGAGGGCTGCTGGGAACAGGGGGGGGGCTTCTTGCATGTGTCCACCCCTGGGCTCCTTACTGCCAGAGCTCTGCTCCTGTGCGCTCCCACAGGAATTGACCCCTGAGGACTGGACACGTTGGCCGCTTTCACAGGCAACGCTTCAGTCTGTTTAGACGTTTCCTGTATTTAAATGGTGACGTCGCACAGTCCACGCTATAGACGATTATTGACGCTGATTAGATTGAATGCTGTCCCATCAGGGGAGCTATCGAGATGCTTAAAAGGCGCTTTACTCTGGGTGACTGTGCCAGTGTGATTCTGGCCAAATAGACAGGCTTCAACATTGCCGATTCGACTGTGATTTGCTTAACGATGCAAGAGATAGTTGGATAAAGCCCTGTATCCAGGACTCTAGGTGTGAACTGGATAATCTGAGGTTTCATTTAGCAAGGGGTGGATTTTAATCTTACTTTGGCCGTTGCCAAGTTCTTTTCTCAGTCGATTACGATTAAAAATTATTAATTTTTTATATTATGTAGACATCCTATATTAAATAAACTTCCTTTTTTTTTTAGTCTCAGCGTGACACTGTTCAGAGCCAGTAAGAGCAGTATCATTAAAGTAAAGGTCACGTTGCACAGTCCACGCTCCTTGAGTTCAAATATCAGGGTTTTCATGCTCCTAGAATCCTCTAGGAGGAGGGACCATGGCTCAGTGGCAGAGCCTCCGCTTTGCGTGCAGAAGGTCCCAGGTTCAATCCCTGGCCTCTCCAGTTAAAAGGACCAGGCAAGAGGTGACGGGAAAGACCTCCTCCTGAGACCCTGAGGGAGTTGCTGCCAGTCTGAGTAGGCAATACCACTCCCCTTGCCTGTCTTGCCATGACGAAATAATAGCGTTCAGGTTCTCCTCTGAGGGAAGGGTCCATTCTCTCTTGCGCTTCAAAAAGGGGAGAGAGAGCACACATACAAACCTAGATGAAGCCACCTTGTACGGAATCAGACTGCTGCTCCGTTGAGCTGAGTATTGTCTACTCAGACAGGTAGCATCCCTCCAAGGTCCCAGGTACAGGATTTTCATATCACCTACGGCTTGATTTCTTTAACTGGAGATGCTGGGGATTGAACCCAGAACGTTTGCTCTATTGATTTATTTATTTTATTTCACTTACACACCCCCCTCCCCGCAAGCGGGCTCAGGGCGGCTTACATAGGTACAACTGTGCAATAAAATACAACAAGTTTAGAACAGTTAAGGCACCAAGTGCGATAAAAGTAGGACAAGTTAAAACAATTAAAACAAAAACTCGCATCTTGCAGGATACATTAGGAACTAAAATACTCACTCCCTATTGTATATCGCGGTGGGATCAAAGAGGGGGGATGCCATGGGCCAAGATGTTCCAGATGGCCAGTCGGCCCAACCCAGCGGTCCTGCTCTGCAGTTACTCGGTGGTGGTGGTGGCGGCGGCGGCTCCTACTCAAAAGCCTGGCGGAAGAGCTCCGTCTTGCAGCTCCTGCGGAACTGTGAGAGGTCCCGCAGGGCCCTGATCTCCTCCGGGAGCTCATTCCACCAGGTAGGAGCCGCCACCGAGAAGTACCTGGCCCTTGTGGCAGCACTACCACTGAGCCACAGCCCCCTTCCCACCAACAAGGGCAGGAGGACACCAAGGTTTGGAATGCGACAGGGAAAGCTCGATATCTGTGTGAGGCTGCCCGCGGCCCCGGTGTGCCAAATGGCCGCTGCTGATCCCGCTGCGCTTTGCCCCCTCTCCCTCCTCCTGCCCCCCCCGGTCTCCCTCCTGCCCCGACTCCCTCTGCTTTACAGAACAGCGATTCCAGTGTTCCCACTGCTCAAAGCGATTCGCCACGGAGAGGCTGCTGCGCGATCACATGAGGAACCACGGTGAGTGGCCGCGTCTCGGCCCAAAGCGTGCTTCTCCCCCTCCCCCTCCCCGCTGACTTCCCCCTTCCGGGTGGTGACCTCCCCTCTCGTTTCTCTCGAGCAGTCAACCACTACAAGTGTCCCCTGTGCGACATGACCTGCCCTCTGCCCTCCTCCCTGCGCAATCACATCCGCTTCCGGCACAGCGAGGAGCGGCCCTTCAAGTGCAATTACTGCGACCACAGGTAAAGCCGGGCGGCAAGGAAGAGC